>NC_081181.1:218118737-218354426 GCF_029867415.1 Vicia villosa
TTTCTATAAGAAGTTCTGATAGTGATCAATTAGAAGTTCTGATTCTGTTATTACTAACGTTTCATTATCTAAGTTGATTCAGAATCTCTTTTAAAGTAAAACAGCTGTCACCAATTTTCCAGAAAATGAACACGTGTTCACTATTTTTGGACAAGCATGCGTACAGTTGAGGAGACGCCGCACTAGGTAACTGTGCAAATCATGTCAATTTCTCACTTTATCTCTCCTAACGTCATATCTCATTAAATGCAAATTGATGTCATGCTTTTCTGTAATCATTTCTTTTAAAACATATTGCATTTCTTTTTAAATCCACCATTTTATATACCCTTCTTCACCTTCATTTCATCTTTTTACTTTCTCTCTCTTTATTCATTCCTCTCTTTCTTTTCTCACTCATTGCATAAACCCTTGTTCTTGATATCCAACCCCTTCAAACTCTCTTTCCACCTCACACAAATGTATCCACTTCTCAACCTCCACCTCATGCAAACTATGAACCCATTCCTTCTACCTCCCAAAATAATCCTTCTGTATCTGACCTTCCAGATTCTGCATCACATGAGCAATTGCTTCGTGACTGTAACTACACACCCAAGCCTCGTCCTGAACCTGAGCTGGTAGTGTTAGAATCTGAGAATGAAGCAGAATCATCTCTTTGTCTTGATAGAGAACCTCAACCCTATTTTGTCCTAAAACCAGATTTTGTTATAACCAAAATAAAATCTCGCCGAGCATACCCTATTGGTGTAATTTATGAAATGATAAAGAGGAATGTCAGCAGAATCTTTGATGCTCTCAGAATAGCTTATCATGCTGGATTAAATGATGTTGCTATGCAAACTTTCTGGAGGATCTTCAGAAGAAGAGCAAATGCTTATTTTCAAGAACTTCAGGAAATTTGTGTAGAACTTGCTCCACGTCCTTGTGGATTTCTGAGGCACTATGAAGATTTTTGGTTCAGTCGTCTTGGAGGGAGATATTGTTTTGAAGAGAAGGAATTCATTAATGAACTTGCAGAAGCCAACCCTTGTAGGGATATTGTGGTTTGGAGACCTAAGTATCCAGTTCTGACTGGAGACTTCAAGTGGTTGTTTGACTTTCTGAGGGAGAATCCTTCTGAGAAGTCCCCCAATATGGTCATTCCAGAAGTTGTTTACCCTCCAGAAGTTGAAGGTCCTACTCCACCAAGGAATCTTGCTGCCATTCTTCAAGCCCTTGAGAATGGAGATTCTGATCTTCCTGCTCCTGAGTATGAAGAAGATGCTTCTAGGGAAGAAGCTGATGCTGAGATTCATTCTGCTGGGAATATTCCTGCTGAGGAAAATCATGATAATGATCTCACCATGGACACAAAATATTCTAAAATGGTACAATTTTAATTGCAAAAATACAATTTAATTGCAAAAGTAAATTTTGGACCTAATATGTCCCCAAAATGATGAGGTAACAGACAAAGATAAAAATGTTAAAATAATGTTTTTCAAAACATCTAATTTTTTTATATTATAGACAGCACGTATCTCCTAGCTAATAACACACATGAGTGAATTCCATGCAAAAACAATATATTGAAATGCACATAGTTGAAATAGATTAGTTTAGATTTATATAAAATATAATTATGAAGATAACTGTGGAAAAAATGATATTATGAACTTGAGGAAAATCCATGACCCTTTAGGAACTAGATTATACACGATAAACAACGTAAAAGTGATTGCAAGAAGAAGGAAAACATAGAAACATAAATGTAAGAAAAGGATATTTAAAGAAAAATAAAAATGAAAATATAGTTTTTTTTTATAAAAAAAGAGAGACCATCATCACATGGTCAAAGATAATCTTTTAAAAAAGGGTTAAATACTATTCACCCCCTGCCAAAGTAGCGAGATTCGGTTTTCCCCCTTATTAAAAAAATTGCCAAAGTAGCGAGATTCGGTTTTCCCCCTTATTAAAAAAATTGCAAATTAATAAGTTGCAAGTTGCAAAACTGGGATTCAAACCCAGATCACCAAGGCTAAATTGCTGCAAGCTTACCACTAGACCATGCATGTTTTGTTGAAAGTAATTGACTAGGAGTTCCATACATTATAAGTTGCTTACATTTTATTAAGTTATGGATTTTTTTAATTAACATTTTTTTATAATTATATAAATGTAATATTTAATAATTTATATAAATAATTTTTCGAAAACATTTTTCATAAACATTTTTATTAAGTTTTTTTAATTTTTCATAAACATTTTTCATAAATATTTAAATAATTTTTCATAAACATTTTTATTCAGTTTTTTTAATTTATATAAACGTTTTTTTAATAATTTTATTTAAATGTTTTTTTTTTAAATTTTTTAATTAACGTTTTTTTTATAATTATATAAATGTAATATTTAATAATTAATTTAAACATTTTTTTTAATAATTTTCATAAACATTTTTATTCAGTTTTTTTAATTTATATAAACGTTTTTTAATAATTTTATTTAAATGTTTTTTTAATAATTTTTTTTAATTAACGTTTTTCTAATAATTTTATTTAGTTTTTTAATTAACTTTATTTATTTATTTATTTTATTTATTATTAATATTTATATATTACTTTATTTATTTATTTATTTAGTTTATTTATTTATTTAATTATTTTATAAATATTTAAATATATCTTAAATATTATATAATTATTTAAATATTTTATAATTATTTAAATATTTTATAAATATTTTATAATTATTATTTTATAATTAAATATTTTATAATTATTTAAATATTTTATAATTATTTAAATATTTTATAATTATTATTTTATAAATATTTTATAATTATTTAAATATTTTATAATTATATAATTATATAAATATATCTTAAATATTTTAACGTTTTTATTTATAATTATATAATTATTAAATAACACATTTATGTATTATAAAAAAACGTTAATTAAAAAAAATTTTAAAAAAACATTTATATGATTTTATTTAAATGTTTTATTTAATAACGTTTTTAAAATACATTTAAATATTTTATTAAAAAAAACGTTATAAAACTATGCATTTATATAATTATATAATTATAAAATACATTTAAAAATGTTATAAAATAATGCATTAAAATATATTTTATAATTGTATTCAGCAATGTATTTAATTATTGTATTCAGCCATGTATTTTATAATTATATTTTATAATATATAGAACTCCATTACAATTCTAAGCAACTAAACATGTATGGTCCGGTGGTAAGCTTGCAGCAAATTAGCCTTGGTGACCTGGGTTCGAATCCCAATTTTGCAACTTAAAAATTTGCAATTTTTCAAGCTTTCCAAATGCAGCAGCCCTAAATTTTTTTTTAATAAGGGGGAAAACCGAATCTCGCTACTTTGGCAGGGGGTAAATAGTATTTAACCCTTTAAAAAAAATTTTAAAAAGTTATTAACAAGGGTTTGTTGTGAATCCCATGAGTGAGTAAAATTGTGAAAATGAGAGGTTAAAACTGTTAGAATTGTTAATGATAGTGAAAATGGAAGGGGTCCTATTTATAGGATGGAGAAACTAGGTTAAAGGGAAAAATGGGATAAGATAAAATTAAATAAGATCCTATTTTAGTTAGCAAGCATGACTGAACATGATGAAATTTGAACAACTTTTGAATTTTTATAATTTTTTGACTATTTTTTATGAAAAAAAAGTGAATTTTTTTTTTAAATGAATAATTAAATAGTACAAAATTAATAATTAAATAATAAAAAATACTTTTTGTTGTTGTGATTTTTGTGTAATGATGAAAAAAATAAAGTTAAAATAAAATAGAATGAAAAAAATGAGGAGTGTGGTATTTGAACTTGGGACCTCTCATTTATAGTTCCTTACACATGATCTTTTGTCAATCGTGTTATCTTAATTATTCAAAACTAAATAGCACTACAAAACATATGAAAGGTGAAGCAAATTTGGGATATGACATTCACAACTATCCCTATTTAATTACTCTTTGAATGAGGGTGTGAAAAGACAAAGTTCTCGCACATTCGGTTGGAGTATAATTAAATATTAGAAGATCCCTAATTTTTCTTTGGAGATGGAACCGTTTGTGTTAAGGACTAACTTGTTGAGGATATGAGGGTAAGCACCCATCCATAACTTATCGTTGATCCTCCGAATCTTGATTTGGCCTTGATAAGACTTAGGATAATTGGTAATGGAAGGAATCTGGACGAGGCCATGAAGACTAGAGATGATTGGACGAAGCTCTAGGAGGACTGGGCGAAGCCCCAGGAAGATTGGACTAAGCTCCAGGAAGACTGGGGGAAGTCCTAGGAAGACTGGACGAAGCTCCAAGAAGAATGGGCGAAGCCCTAGGAAATATGGGTGATTGGGCGAAGCCCTATGAAGACTTGACGAAGCTCCAGGTAGACTGGGCAATGCCCCAGGAAAGATGGATGACTAGACGAAGCTCCAGGAAGAGTGGGCGAAGCCCCAAGAATGGATGATTGGACGATGCTCCAGAAAGAATGGGCGAAGCCCCAGGAATGGATGATTGGACGAAGCTCCATGAAGACAGGGAGAAGCCCCCGAGAATGGATGACTGGATGGAGCTCCAAAAAGACAGGGCAAAGCATCAGGAAGAATGGATGAGTGTACGAAGACTGTGCGAAGCCTTAAGAAGAAGGGATGACCGGACGAAGCTCTACGAAGACTAGGCGAAGCCCATGGAAGAATGGATGACTGGACAATGCTCCAGGAAAATTAGAGATAATTACCTATACGGGGATTGGATTAAGGGATAACCGTCACGTGGATCAGAGACTAAGAAAAAAATAACTCATAACTCGTCAATACTTGAGAAAAAAATAAATGCAAATAACTAGGAGATGACGATGCAGATAAGTCGTCAACACCTAGGAAAAGATAAACGCAGATAACTAGGAAATAACGATGCAGATAACTCGTCAATATCGAGGAAATGATAAATGCAAATAACTAGAAGATGGCGACGCAGATAACTTGTCGACACCTAAATAAACTTGGATAACCAAACTATCCTTATCAGGGGTTTAAGAGATAGATTGAAGTTGGGTATGAGTAACTTATTACTTCACGGGGACCCATGTGATAAGTTGAAAGATATAAGGCTTAGATTAACACATTTATCACTGCTATGAGACTTAGGTGATAAGAGAGACAATAAACACGAATAATATTGCGGTAAAGGGCAATCAACAAAAGATTTGGAAATATTATTCCAAGAATTTATCGTCTCCATAGAGATTAGTGGTATTTAATTGTCGTTCGACAAGTCTCGCGTTTGTGTGTTTGGTTTTTTAATGGGTTTAAAGTAAATGCGGGAATTAAACATATAAACAAGAAATAATACATTCTTTCGAGAAGAAAACTTACCAAGCATGAATTTACACTACTCAAAACAAACTTAAACCTATCGGTCAGTCGCACTCAACTTACAATACTCGTCAAAATCATCAAGTATTTCTCACATCAGCGTTTATCTCTGAAGCACCAACAAGATGGATCTTAACCGAGTTTATCTCTAAAGCAAAGTTACGAGAACATCGGTAATCTCACGTCGACGATCTCTCGCGCGCAACTCGAACTCGCAAGCATTAAGCTCCAATATCCACAGTGATTATTAGCTCTAAATCTATCTATAGAATCCATAAACTAATAGATATCCATCCCTAGCTCTAAATCTATCTATAGAATCCATAAACTAATAGATATCCATCCCTAGTGTTCCTTGCATAAAATGTATAGGACATGGGTTCGAGTCCGATTGTTTCAAAATGTACTTTTAAATTTTCAGACAATTAAGTAAATAATTAAATATTTAAAAAAGTCACGTGAGATGACACATAGAAAGATTATCTCTTGAATAGTGACACATGGACTAGGGTGAAGGAATCTTGATTTGTTAAGGGGGGATCGCAATTTTTTTAAAGGGGGCAATTGACTGGGGGTATGATATATTTAACCCTAAATTATATTATATTTAAACTTAATATTATAAAATAAGAATGATCGATTATGGTTGAAACATATGAAATAATAAAAATAAATTGATTAAACTAAACTGATAAGTAGTATTAAAAAATGAGTATCATCAATTAATAAATTAACACAACATATCATATTAATGATTTAAAAAATAAATAAGTATAAAAATATATACACGCGGTTCGGTTTGATTTGGATCGATTTTGAAAAATCAATCAAAAAGCCGATCTAAACCGAACAGTTTTACAAAATGACGTCCAAGTACATCCAATAATTTTATTTTTTATTTTTGCGGTTTTCAATTTTTATCGGTTTACATTTTTATTTGGATCAGTCTGAATTTGAAGATCCATGATGACATTCATATCATATTGCAATTTTATCTTGCATATATTTGTGTTTTTTCTATAACTAAATGATAGTTAGTGTTTAGAGTCTCAATAAACAATTTTAATTAAACTCCAATAATAGAATTGTAATTTTAACAAAAAATTGATTCTTCAATGTAAGCAAACTTTTGATTCTCGCAAACTAGAAAAAGTACGATAAGATTGTATTTAAATGAAAATATGAATGCTATAAAAATGTTAATTTAAATCATCAAATTTTAAAGATGATTCTTGATAGAAAATAAAATAGAAGTTTATTATGAGTTTTATTCAGATCTACAAACTTTATTCATAATCATGACAAATACTTTCAAATAACATTTGATCAATTGAGTGAAGCAATCTTAGCATCAATCTCCTTAATCTTCTCATCTATCATCTTGATGAAATCGACTGGATCGTCAATAGTGAGGTTGGCAAGAAAATTTGGAGTTTGAATGCTACAAATCATAAGAAGATCCATTAGTTTCTTCCGATTGTCTTGTTTCAGCTTTTCCAATTTGTCTTTAGCTTCAGCAATTTTCTGTCGGATGAGACTCTCTTGGTTCACATTCTTCATTTCATCTACTAGAGATGAATTCGAACACCTTTCAACATTTTGATTGCTTACCTGTGAATTATAAGAGACCTAATTTTTAGAATTAAAAAGGCTGAAAAAATTATAACAATGGTTGAAATATCATAAAGAGTTGTAATTTTTCTTACCTTCTTTGAATCAACCTTCTTTCTTTTTGTACGGAAACGATTCGCCTTCTGCTTATTCATGGATGCAGCAGAGTTTCAAAAATAATTAACAAGAAATCAAATTGTGTGTGCGTGTGTTATTCTCGTTGTATCGTTCGGCTTTTATAGAGTTTTACACCGAACATCATTAAGTCTTTGTTTGGATACTAGATATTATTTTTAATTTAAAAAAGGAAAAAAATTTAGGAGTATATTATTTTCATTTTGTAAAATTTTCAATTTTGTGTGTTATATTGGCCAAGGTAATCAAAACCGGATCGGACATCGAACCAATGTTTCTAAGGGTTTAGGGTTTTAAAATTTGACCAGAGTTGAACCGGGTTGAACTATATATAAATAAATATTTTTTGTTATATATAAAAATAATAATGCACAAAAATAATTATATTTTTTAAATAGTAAAAAAATTATTGATAATTTTTTAAGGGTCTTGCTAACCAGTGCCCTTAGGGCAATGGTTAAGCATTCCAAAAAAAGAAAATATTTTATAGGAAATTTAAAATTTCAATTTTTGAGGCATTAAATACGCAGATTATTGAGATAACTTTACTATTTTTAAAGTCTTAACTATTGTCCTGAGGGCACTGGTTAGCATTTCTCATTTTTTAATAATATTTTGTAACCTTATATATTTTTAATAGGTTAGATAGGTAAACTCAAAAATTTCATTTTAATATAATAATAATAATAATAATTAATAATTTAATAATTTTATCAGCTATTTGTTCATGACACTGCCGAATCATTTTCTATGCGTTGAACTGTATTTTATTGTATTTATCTATTATATATTATTATACAAAATTCACTTTCATTCATCAAATGAATAGAGAATAACAAAAGAATTTAAAATAGTTTTTACTTTGATTTTTCTATGACAATGTGTACTAAAGTAATTGGAGAAGGAAAAAGAAAATTAAATAATGCATTATTTTTAATCAAAATGAATTCTTTAATCATATTTTTATATATCAAAAGCAAAATTTGGTCCGACCCTAAAAATTGCCTAAACCGTTGATTTTTGATTTTTAACCTATTTTCCGATTTAAATCCCGGTTCTTTTACATGCCGGTTTTTAGGTCCAAACAGACCGGTTAGGATTCTGGTTCCCGGTCTAACAGGTTGAAATGGCCGGTCCGATCCGGTTTTGATTATGATGATATTGACAACTAATTGAAAGTCTTTTATCAAAAATCACCATGCTCTAACCTTGAAGGAATTTGGAGGACTTAGACAAAATTTTCAAATATACTTTTTGTTTTTATATTATTATAAAAATTAAAAATATGTTAATGGTAAACATTCTTTTATTATTCTATATAATTTTTTTTTAAAAGTTAAATTTTTCGTATATTTTAAAAAAAAAATTCTAGATCCTCCATTTTCTTTTCCTCCAAACTCCCTAACAAAATTTAAAAAAACTCTTTAAGAACTTAGAACGATAAGAGTTAGATTACCCTAACATGGAGAACTAAGATTTAAATTCGAATCGAGGGACATTCTTATATTTAGTGTTTAATATCCCTAGTAGAAAATGGTGTTGTAGGGGTGGCAAACGGGCATGCCCGCCCCGTTTAGGCCCGCGAAAAAATGGGGCGGGGCGGTGCAGACTTTTTTAAGAGTGCGGGTCTAAAACCTTGCCCCGTCCCGCAAAAAAGTGAGGGCGGGGCAGGGAAAGCCCGCGGGCATTCGGCTTTTTAGGCCTAAAAATAGTAAAATTATATGAAAAAATAAATGCCCGCAAAAACCCACAAAAAAACGGAGCGGGGCGGGGCGGACACATTAAAGAGAGCGAGCCTAAAACCTTGCCCCGCCCCGCGAAAAAGTGCGGGTAAAACGGGCTTTCCCCGCGGGCCGTGCCCGTTTTGCCACCCCTAGGTGTTACTATCAAACTATTAGATTGTAACATGTAATGAAAGGTTTGTATTGGCCGACTTATCATTTCTTTTTTAAATTGTTGATTTCTAAATATTAAGTAATCAATCGGTCAATGTCACTAAAATTAACTGGCATGACAATGGTTGCATTTTGAACCAATAACTCACATTCATTTAGGGACTGTTTGGTAAGACCCAAAAAAGAGTTTTTAGCTTTTAGCTTTTCAGCTCATATTAAGGAAAAAGTTCTGTTTGGTAACGATATTTTAGCTTTTAGCTTTTTTACTACTCCCTCCGTCTCATAATAAGTGTCTTATTTGCACTTTTTTCATGTCTTAAAATAAATGTCTCTTTAGAAAACCAATGCAATATTTATTAATTTTTTCCACTACTATATCCCTATTTATTAACTTTCACGTTTTTCAACTACTCTACTACCTATAAGAAATAAGGGTACTTTAGTAAATGATATTAACTTTATCATTAAAACCAACACATCCAATCATTTTCTTAAGATCCACGCAAAACTCAAATAGGACACTTATTATGAGACGGAGGGAGTAGCTTTTAGCTTTTTTGACTAGCTTTTAACTTTTTTTTTTCAAAAACTATTTGAAGTAGCTTTTGATCTTGTAATTTTTTTTCTATTTATACCTTTATTATTTTAACAAAATATTATTACCTTTATTAATTAAAATAATCTTTTATGTTATTTTGTATCTATCACCTAATAAAACAATTAATTTACCAACACTCATGTTAGCTTATCAGCTATCAATTACCAATTATAAGCTACCAAGCTATCAGCTATAAGCTACTAGCTATCAGCTACCTGCTAGTTTTAACAGACTGAGCCTTAATCTAATTATAAATATTATATCAAAATATATAATGTATACACTAAATCAAAATATATATTGTATCTTGATAAATAGACTTTTATACTAAATCAAAAGTATGTAATGGACTTTCTTAGACCATGTCATAAATAGACTAATTTTCAAAGTTAGAAAACGATATAATAAAATTCTCATGATTTTAAACATTGTTTTTTTAATGCTCTTGAATTTTTTTAAAATTAGTTTTGTATAGAAATTAGTAAAATATAAATATAAAAAATTAGTCTATGATGTTTTCAATTAACTTTGTATAAAATAAAAAATTAGAAAAAAGTACTTTTTATTAATTAAAGTAGTAAAAATGATTATTTTCAAAGTTTAATAAAATTTGAACTCAATACAATGAACATACAATACTTATAAGCATAAACTAAATACTCTCTGTCCTAATAATTGTCGTATCTGATAAAATTATTTGTTTCAAAATATATACTATTTTCTTTTTTGGCTTTATAACTCTCTGGTTCATAGGGGAAATAGGTCATATTAATTCAGAGTTTTGAACTGAGGTATCAACACTGACCCAACATTATTTCCATCAAAAATCAAAATCGATATTCTCAAGTATCTTTATTTGCTGGAGCTCCTATTATTCTCTTTCATTTACCATATTTTCTTTAATAAATATGAAATGACCAATTATGACAATTATTTTGGGTCAGAGGAAATATCATTATGAAAAAAATAACTTTATAATCTTAAAGAATATATTTTAAATATGAGTCTTACTAACCAGTGCCCTCAAGGTAGTGGTTAAGCATTTCAAAAAAAATTTTTTTTATAAAAAATATAATATTTCAATTTTTGAGGCATTAAATACGCAGATTACCGAGATAAATTTACTATTTTTAAAGTCTTAACCATTGCCTTGAGAACACTGGTTATCATTTCCCTTTAAATATATATAAGAAATTTATTAAATGGCCATTAAAGTGTAGAGTTAGTAATAATAATTTACTTTTTCAAATACTACTTTCAAAATGGATTTAAAAATTACGCCCCCAGATTTATTTTTGAGGTCTTCATTTGAAATTCAATTAAAAATAATATTTAATTATATTTTGTTTTCATTTAAAATTTAATTTTTATAAAAATTTATATTATAAATTTATTATTTTTAAAGTCTTAACCATTGCCCTGAGAACACTAGTTAGCATTTTTCTTTAAATATATATAAAAAAATTATTAAATGGCCATTAAAGTGTAGAGTTAGTAATAATAATTTACTTTTTCAAATACTACTTTCAAAATGGATTTAAAAATTACGCCCCCAGATTTATTTTTGAGGTCTTCATTTGAAATTCAATTAAAAATAATATTTAATTATATTTTGTTTCCATTTAAAATTTAATTTTTATAAAAATTTATATTATATATTATGTTTAAAATATCTATAAACTTTTAGTTTTAATATGATTAATTAAATTATAATAATGTTTATATTTTAATTTTTGTTTTTATGTTTTTTTTTTAAATACTGTTTATTATTGCAGTTGTTAAAGTTACACCCATAAATTATTTTTGTTTGTCGTTTTTTAATTCTTTTAAATAATAATAATAATAATGATTTAAAATGGATTTTTTATTAGAAAAATTAAAATTAGTATTTTACAATCCTGATTGGTCTAAGATGAGATTTGATCCATATCCTTTCGAGTTATAAAGTCAAATTTTTATCACTGACTACTTAATGAGTATTTAATAATTGAGTTGTTTTGTTCAAAGTTTTTGTTTTTTACGATAATATCTAAAATTTTTATTTTTTTTTATTTTTGTAAAATCTCATAAAGTTAAATAAATAATATTTTATATTTTTTTTACAAAATATTCATATTTACTCTTATTTATTGATGTAAATATAAGTTAATTTAATATAAAGTAAATTAAATTATTATTTTATCCTAGCTTAACTTTTAATTTCAAATATATGTATATTTTAATAGTTATTTTCAACTTATCCATAATTGTTTCATCAACTAAATTAATATTGTCATAAATATTTTTGACTAGCTTTCATTTTAGACTACTTTCATTTATTTTTGTTTTTTTGGAATATTACTTTCATTTATTTTGATCATAATTAAAATATGAAATTCTTGTTTCGTATTTTTTATCAGTCAATTCTGATTATTATATTAAATTTTATTTAAGCATAAAATATTTGTTTTGAATACATGTTTATATATTTTTATTAGATTTTTCTTGTGAATAATTAGATTAGAGTTAAAAGGTAGTGCACTGACAGTGTAAAATAGTTTTACACTATGATCCAATAGGGAGTCATGTATGTGCCATGTCATTAAAGTTTTTTTTAAAATAAAAGAATATTTTAATTGGATGCATGGTGGTGATTGATTGACAGTGTAAAAATATTTTACACTGTCAGTGCATGACCTATTTTCTCTAGATTATACGTTTTAATATCCTCAAACATTACACCCATTATAGTTAGATCTTCAACTTGTTTTCCTTTTATGTATTTCTTTTTGCTTCACACCACAAATCTTCTGTATTATTATATAAATTTCAAATTATACACCATAGATATATTTAAATTTAGATAGCATAGATATTAAGAAGCTGAAACAAACACATTATATTGAAACAAAGTTTATATAACAAGATTAGTATTTTATAATCTGTATTTAATCTAAGAGATGATGTATAAATTTAAATTTAGTATTTATATATACTTATAATAGAAAGGAAAAAAGAGCAAACATTCTCATATTCCACATATATTTTGATTAAGCTAATTGTTTCGCCTATTAATAATGGAACTTCACCTCCTTTGAAGACGTCACAAGGGTGTCCGCCTTAGTGACCTGGAACCTCTCTCACCATGTTTGTTAAAACTATTCTCATTTATCCTCTTAACTCATTGTCATCACAATCACTAGTACTAAATTATTTTTTTTAAAATAAAATAAGAGTGAAATATATGACAATTATGTCATCTCAAGTGGAATAAAACAAGAATCGAAATATTCTCTACATTAAAAAAATAGAGTAAAAACTATCATTACAAAGTAAACAAGGCTAGCAAAATCTAAATTCACAAATACAAAATTTATCCCTACAAAATTCCTAACGATACAAAATTAGTAATAAACTTAAGCATACACACGGGTTTAGGTATGATATTCGCATTTATTTTAAATAAAAAATTAAAAAAAAGTTTTTAAATTAATAATTAGATTTTTCCTATATAAAAATATAAGAATCGATATTAAAATTTTTCCCGTATACCATTTTTGGATCATAAATATCATCGTATATAAAAAGATTTAGATCAATAATAAATTTTCTCCATATACAAATATTATTTATGTTTAGGTATCATTTAAAAAACATCTAGATCAATAATAAATTTCGTATAAAAATATTTAGATCAATAATATTTTTTCCAGTTTATCATTTTTGAATCAAAATCTTGTGGATCATAAATACCATTTTTTATATATAAAAATATTTAGATCAATAATAGATTTTTTTCTCGTATACAAATATTATTTATGTTTAGGTATCATTTACAAAAATAACTGGATCAATAGTAAATTTTGGTATATAACAATATTTAGATCAATAATAATTTTTTCTTGTATACCATTTTTGGATCATAAATACCATCTTTTGTCTATAAAAATATTTAGAATAATAATAATTTTTCCTGTATATAAATATTATTTATGTTTAGGTATCCTTTGCAAAAATATTTGGATCAATGGTAAATTTTCATATATAAAAATATTTAGATCAATAATAGATTTTGTTCCTGTATATAAAAATAACACCATTTATAAAAATACATGGATCAAATATATTTTATCCGTACACAAATATTATTTTTTGTAGACATTATTTATAAAAATATTTAGATTAATAATAGAATTTGACTTTGACCCATAAAAAACATTTGACACATAATTAGACTAATAACATATATTTTAGAAACTAATTTACTTGTGAATTAAAAAAAGAGAATAATAATCGTGCACCGAAAGTGTATAATTATTTTACACATGCAAAAAGTAAATTTTGGACACAAAATACCCCAAAATGGTACAATTTAGTTGCAAAAGTACAATTTAGAATCAAAAGTACAATTTAGTTGCAAAAGTATAATTCAGAACCAAAAGTACAATTTAGTTATAAAAAGTAAATTTTGGATACAAAATACCCCAAAATAATGAGGTGGCGGACAAAGGCAAAATGTTAAAATGATATTTTTCACAACATCTAATTTTCTTATATTATAGATATGTACTTTGAAAAAGAGAACCAAACTTATTGACGCAATGATTATCTTTACGAAAGATATAAGAATTACAAAAACTTAAATCTTTACGAAAATATCAATTCAATTTAGACATCTATGATAAGCTTCCAATAAATAATATTAAGAATTTTGAAAACTAAAATTATCAATTAGGAATTAACCCCTAACCACAAAGAGGACCAACATTTTCTAAAAAAATTCTATGGAGATTATAGCACTGATTAACTTAGAATTAAAAGAAGTACTATCACCAATGTTTATAACAACAACTCAACAATTCAGCACAATAATCCCAAAATATAGCACCATAAGCAAAAAGACCTAGAAATTTTATAAGTTTAGAAGTATAAATAGTAATCATAAATCATTTCAAGATTCAAAACTCATGCACATATGAAGAATAAATAAATTTTGAGAGCTTACCAAATAATCATGTTAATATCGGAATCTGATGAATGGTGTTACCTTCGAACATGTCTTTGTTTATTAAAGGGTAATAGTAATTGACGCAGTCGGAAGTCGCCCAAAGGAATAACAAGCGCTAAACCTTGAATAAAAACAGGGTTGCAAGCGCAAACCCTATAGATAAGCTCTGGAGTCCACCAGGAATAAAGAAAACTTTGGATTCTATTATAATAAAAAAGATAATCCTTATGGCCATGCCAAAGGTCTTTAAATACAGAAAACAAATAAACCCTATTGGGCCTTATGGGCCTTTAATCCAAAACAAAATTAAATAAAACAAATAAAATAGAAATTGCTTAAATATTAAAACTAAAATTGCTTAAATATTAAAATGCTTTCCGACGTGCGATTTCTTCTTTGATACGCACAATCCTCCTACATCAGTCTCTTTCACTTCTGAAGAACTCGACCCCGAGTTCTCTTCTTGATAAAGAACTTCATATGACAGCTTGCAGTATTCATCAACCCTTTGATCACCATTGGACAAAAACATTCAGTTTCTTTTACAGCCTCATCAAGCTCCTTTTCACTCTGCGTCATCATCAAGAATCTAGGATTCTTTCCTCCTGGATTCTTATCAAAGTGCAAAACAGGAGCCATAGCAATTTTATATGTGCCCCATGTAAACATCATCACGTTATCGCGTCCTTGATAAGTGATATCATTATCAAACTGCCAAGGCCTACCAAGTAAAATATGACAAACATCCATATCAAGAACATCACAAAGTACCTCTTCTCTATAATGTTTTCCGATGGAGATAGGAACTCTACAGGTTAGTGTTACTCGAACTTGGGAGCCCTTACTTACCCAACCGAGGTTGTATGGCTTCTCATGTGGTTTTGTGGACAACTTCAAATAATCTACCAATTTTTTCGACACCAGATTCTCCATGCTGCCACTATCCACAATTAGATTACACACTTTGTTCTTGATAGAACAATGTGTCTTGAACAAATTCTTGCGCTGCCCTTCGTCTTTGGATGCTAGTAACATTTGCTGCAACACAAAATTTACCCTCTCATCAGATTCTTCCACCGCAAACTCAACATCGACATAATCATCGTTCTTAATTGTAGGATTTTCTCTTTCTTCATCTTCCTCCCTTTCTTCCACAACAGCAGCGACTCTCCTTGTTGGACAAACATTCGATTTGTGGCCTCTTCTGTTACAACGATAACACGTGTCTATAGCGGATCTAGCATATGGATTATTCGGCCTCTGAATTGGTGCTTTACCTTGCTGCACACTGCTAGAGCTGCTAGCCCCCTTATTCTCAAGATTAGAATCCCTGGGTGTTGCATTCTTTTCCTTGTCACCTTCTGATTCACAGTTACTTTGGGGTGAATACCTTTCAATAGACGAGAAATTTCGAGGGGATTTCTCCATCAATTCTGCCTTCAAAGCCAAACTGGATGCTTCATCTACGGTCCATACAGTCTGTAAACCCATCTTCTCCTGCAAGGATCCCTTTAGGCCACTGATGTATCGAGCCACTTTCTAGCTGTCTGATTCTCCCAATTCATTGCGCTCAGAAAACCGCAGGAACTCAGCTGTGTATTCAGTCACGGTTCTCTTGCCCTGAACACACTCGATGTACATCTTATAAAGAATCTGCTCATAATCCTCCGGTAAAAACCGCTCCAGCATCAATTGTTTCATTCTTCTCTAAGTTCTGACTGGCCCCTTCCTTTGTCTCTGCCTTTGAACAACAAGTTTCTCCCACCAGACAGCTGCATTACTTTTAAGCTTGATCGCAACCATCTTGACTTGTTTGTTCTCAGGGACACCCATAACGTCGAAGAACCTGTCGACATCGATCTGCCAATCAAGAAACTCCTCCACTCCCATAGTTCCGTAGAACAATGGAATATCAGCCTTCACTCGATAGTCATGGTTGTTCTGTAGATTCCCACGATTAACCTCTTCATCGCAAGTTTCTTCCTCATCAGAACCCGAATCTTCGACACAGTTTCCACCCCGCAGAACCCTAATCGGTTCCTCTCTCCTGTCTCTTCGCCGATTCCCATTGTTGTTGGCGTTGTTCGCCTGATTTGCTAAATTTGCCATCTGTTCAGTCAAAGCAGTTAGAGCCGCGGTAAAAGCCGTGGTAATTCCCTCAAGATATGCTTTGGTCACCGGTTGATCCGCCATAGTTGTCAAGCTATGAAAAGAACAGGAGAAAACCTGCTCTGATGCCAACTGACGCAGTCGGAAGTCGCCCAAAGGAATAGCAAACGCTAAACCTTGAATGAAAACAGGGTTGCAAGCGCAAACCCTATAAGCTCTGGAGTCCACCAGGAATAAAGAAAGCTTTGGATTCTATTATAATAAAAAAGATAATCCTTATGGTCATGCCAAAGGTCTTTAAATACAGAAAACAAATAAACCCTATTGGGCCTTATTGGCCTTTAATCCATAACAAAATTAAATAAAACAAATAAAATAGAAATTGCTAAAATATTAAAACTAAAATTGCTTAAATATTAAAATGCTTTCCGACGTGCGATTTCTTCTTTGATACGCACAATTCTCCTACATCAGTAATTCACCCACTGTAATGTTAGCGAATTTTGCTTTCCCCCTCCCTATCTTTTGCCAACGGTTTTTTCAAAAAAACCGTTGTTAAAACCTGCCTTTGGCAACGGTGGGGGGTAAACCGAAACACGCTCATATTACAGGGGGTAAATTACTATTAACCCTTTATTAAATGTCAAGTAATGTTTATATTAATTGTTGAATAATTAACTTCAAACACAATAGGGTGATTGATGACTATTATGTATATGTAATAATTAATTTCAAAAGACGATTGTGTTAACTTTAATGATTCTCATACGAGAAATCATAAAATGAACATGAGCAAAGGTAATAAAATAATTTGTTGTTTTCACATGGTTAGGAACAAATAAATCGCAACTTGAAAAATAAGGTTTTAACACAGTATTATAGCATGTTGGACAATGATCCAATTAACAGCTTCATCTAATGGATAAATATGTTATGATATATCATGGTATATGAGGTCTGAACATAACATAGTGGTGTATGCCTACAATATCAAAATATACACTGATTCACTACAAACCTAATTCCTAAACTCACAATAATATTAATACATTTCAAATTAAGTTCTTTAATTACCCTTATTCCCCTGGTTTTTTTATGCCTAAAGTAAGTTAGCCATATATACTTGCATTTTTACCATATTTGTTCATAAAGTCAATTTATTAGAAGATTCATTTATCCTAATAAACTATTATTTATTCCTAAGATGATTAGATAGAGGAGTAAATATATAGCATAACAACATATGACCAAAACATACTAGGGTCACACATTCATAACATACAAAAAATAATATTAATGTCATTGGGTTTCAAATTATCCAACACAAGGAGTTAGCTCACAACGAGCAAAGTAATTACAATAAAGAAATCAAAATTATAGTTCATATGATACTTGTTCTCGGCCCCTCTAAATCTAATATAGTTATTCCATTGGTTATAGGATGTAATGAACTCCTACCATTATTTAATGGAGGCTACCTCATTAATCTATTTGAGGGACTTATACCCAAATCACCCTTATTAAAAAGGGTGTATATTAGACTTTTTGTTTAGTTATACACTTAATTAGTGCATGTATATAATTTGATTTGAATAAAGGAATCAACTTTTTGTGTTACCAGCTTTTTTTATATAGGTTAATTTATGCTAAATAGAGATTAGTCAATAATAAATTTCAATTGATATTTTATGGCTAAGAAAAATAATAGAATATAAATTTAATATTTTTCTTTAAGCTGGTAATGATTTGTAACTAATTAATAATAGTTATTAATTTGTTAACCTTTTGGTTTCAAATATAACATTCCCTAAAAATATCATTCCTTCTACCTTCGTTATGAGAAGAAATAAGACAATATAACAATCAAGTGATTAAATTTAAGTGGTTAATAATCTTCATTTAAGTGTGAATCATTCAGAAGAAACTAATTTCAAAACTTGGAAGGAATAATTTTATGGCAAGATTTACTCACCCTCAACTAAATCATAGATTACCAAGGCCCTTCCAATGAGATTTGGAGGATTAACTAAATAAATTGATATAAGTCTAGCATGCACGTCACAAATATAATAAGTATAATTTAGTGATATGTTATAAGATACTTATGTTCGGTCACTATTATAAGTAAATTTCACTTTTAAGGTACATTTGATTATTAATGTATCTAATCCATATATAAATTAGATACATTGACAGTCAAATATACCACAAAAAGTGAAATTTATTTATGATAATGATCAGAGGGTGTATATCATTTTACACTTATTAAACCAATATATATTTTGACTTTTCAATATTCTGTTAGATGTATGCGTGTGTGTGGTCTAGCGGTGAATCGTTTGGGTCTTGAGAGTGTGCTCCCGCTAGATACAAATTGCTTATTAATAAAAAAAATATTTTATTTTTTATATATATATATATATATATATATATATATATATATATATATATTCAATTCTTATATAATAAATTAACTTGTTGACAATTTAAAATATTTGGAATTTTAGTTTATTTAGATATGAAAAAGCCTTGTAGGAATATGAACAATTAGTAATGACTCACTTATGCTAATTTTTTTTATTAGAAACATTAAATTTTGAAAGAAAACACATAAACTTAAAATTGTACACAAAACTTGATTTGATATAGCAATATTATTCAAAACAAGAGACAAAAATGCTCGTTTTTAGCTTCTTATTTCATGTTTTACCATCTTAAAAGACTAGATAATAAGGTACTTTCTATTTTTAGAATGATGCTTTTAATAATAGTCAATTTTACAAACAAAAATTTACTAAATTTCCTAGTCTTAAGCATAAATTAAAGCATCTTTAATAAGTGGTAAAAATAATTACAAGTGTTAGTCATCTCATAAAGATAAAACACTATATATATGAATCTCACATCACAAATTATGAATTACATTCATCAAGCAAAGTAGCAATTGTTGAATTACCTTCATTATTTCAAGACCTTAAAAGAGATATCAAAGATGAATCAATCACAGAATGTAAGCCATCAAGCTGGCCAAGCCGCAGGACAGGCTCAGGTCAGGGGTGGCCCTGAGCACGGGCTCGCGGGGCGGGAGCCCAGGGCCCCATAATTTTAGGGGCACCAAAATTTTATTTTATCCCTATATATATTAAAAGAGAATTTTCTATTACAAAAATACTTGCTAAAGAGAATCTGAATTTGTAAATGCTAAGGACAGTGCTGAAAAGATTGAGAATGAAATAGAGATTGAATGTGTGTTTATTCAAAAACGTTAACTTAGTAGAAAACAACACTATGATGAAAATCCATCTCAATTCACACAACTGAATATTGAGTCTGCTAAAGAGTCTTTACGAAATCACTATTTCTTATGTATTGTAGATCAAACAATTAGCTAACTTGATAGAAGATTTGAGCAGTATAGCACATATGAAAATATTTTTGAATTCTTATTTAGTATTGAAAGACTTAGATCATTATTGAGGAACTTGAAAGCATGTTGTAAACATCTTGAAACTTGTTTAAAATATGACGATTCTCTTGATCTTGTTGGTAAAATTTTGTTTGAAGAATTGAAAGTTATTAGAGAAATTTTAACAGTTGAATCAAAATCAAGCTATATGATATTGAGTTCTTCAAAGACTTTTAATTGTTTTCCTAATGCATTCATAGATTATAGAGTAATATTGACTATTTCTATCAGTGTTGCATCTGCTGAAAGAAGTTTTTCTAAATTAAAATTATTAAAATCTTATTTGAGATCTACTATGTTACAAGATAAATTAAATAGTCTTGCGTTGGTTTCAATTGAAAGTAATTCTTTGAAGAACCTTGATTATGAAAAAATTATTAACGATTTTGCAACAAAAAATGCTAAGAGGATGATATTTAAATAATAAAGGTTTGGTCAATTTTTTTATAGGAAAAAATACCAGATCAAGAAGAAGAATATTAAGTCTCTTTATAGTGGTTCATGTTTTGATGTAGTATAAACATTGATTCAAAGATTTATATTTCTATTCTTTTTGCACAGTGTCAAATGAAAATGTATTTTTTACCCAATTATTTCTCTTATCCTTATGTATTTATTGTTAAAAATTATAGGGCACCACTCTTTTCATTTGCCCAAGGCACTCAAATTCAAAGGACCGGCCCTGGCTCAGGTGAGTTATTAGTGCCAACATGTATTGGATACAATCATGCCCTTTTAATTTTTTGTATATTTATTTTAAATAATTATAGCATGATAGTTTGATATGAAATTATTGTTGGTTTAGGAGAAAGGAAGCAACATGATGGACAAGGCAAGCAACATTGCACAATCTGCTAAAGAATCTTGTCAAGAGGTACAAATTTTTTTTTTTTATATCACCACCGGTATAGTCGGGTTTGGAGATCTACTCTGACATCAAGTGGGTCAAGTCCCCTCCCGATCGCAGTTGTGCGGGATCGAACTGTGATTCTTCTTACTAAGTCCAGCGCCAATCACCATTAAACTAACTAATGATTAGTTTTTAGCCATATAATTTAGGATGAGTGAAATTCATTTCTAAATTGAATTACATAATAAATAGAGTCTCTCTAATAATTATTGAAGGCAAAAGTGAATCTTGATTTGACTTATTTTTCAAATTAATACTAATATTTTAAAATATTTATATTCTATACCACAACCTTATTCATAATCAAAAGATTATTTACTATGTTATAGGCTGGTCAGCAAATGAAGGCAAAAGCACAAGAGACTGTTGATGCTTTAAAGAGTAACGATGGGGCGAATAAATGAATCTATTTATTGAAGAGCTCTCTTAAATAGTTTTTATTTTTGTTTGTTTAGGACTTTTATGTATTGAATTCCTATTTTTTGCCTTTAGTATATTTTTTAAAATTATTATTTGGATGAATATAAGTATGATTGTATAACATCAACTTGAATTAAGAGAGACTGCAATTTTATTCAAATATATTGAATAATTTATTTTTATTTAACTCATATGCCAATTTATTTCTTTGTAGTTTGTTAATGAATATTTTTTATTGGTTTTGACGTGAGCTTCTATCTATGGTGGTTAAACAATTTGATCTGGCCATAGGGAAGATTGCGTATTATAATTTTGGCTTCTATCTTGATTAATTAAGTTATTTTGATAATAAGTTATAGGCTTTAATTGATTTATGGTTTTCTAATTTTGTCTTGTGGTGATTATGTAGTATTAATGTCTGATTTTGCTATATATTTTTTTTAAACAAAAGGGAAAGATATCGTTAAACAAAAAGAGAGAAAACAATACAACACAAAGGGATCAAATCAAGACCCTTTAAAGACAAAGCCAAAGCCTAGGGGTATCCTTCTTGTCTAACAAGTAGTCTCTCATGATATCTTCATGGACAAAATAAAATTCAGATGTAGTTTTGGTTTTTAAACCCATGCTAGCCAAGATGTCCGCACAAAAATTGGCTTCTCTAAAATTATGAGAAATCCTAAAATCAATGTTTAAAATATAGGTCCAACACGAGAGCCAACGAGACCGAAGCATCCAAGGAACTAAAGCATGGTTACTGCCAGCATTAACAACAAAGCTACAATTTATTTCAATCCACAACTTAACAAAATTCTTATCCTTAGCCAACTCTATAGCATTGATAACTGCAAGAAGCTCAGCTGATTCCGGGGATTCATCCGCTAAGAAATAACTGAAGCTCATAATATGACTAGCATTATGATCACGAAAAATTCCCCCACAGGCAGCCATGCGAGGGGAGTCTATAGAAGCACCATCAACATTGCATTTGATCCATCCTAATAAAGGAGGAGACCAAATGACCTCTTTAGTTCTTGCGTTGGTGCTTGGATGAATTATAATATCAAACTGTTTGAGAATAGAGAAATTCATAATGTTTTCATTAGAGACTTTAGTAGAAGAGTTTCCCACAATCTTGGCTTGAGCTTTAACCATGAACACACATGACTGCCAAGAGATGTCTTTGTCCTCAAATCTGCCTTGATTTCTAGCAGTCCAAACATGGTAGAAAATTCCAGCAACATTAGCATTTAAGATCGCCTGCACTTGAGGGGACCAGTTGATAGCTAAAGCTCTTTTACAGTCCTCAATGCCCTTAATCATAAAGTTCAGATTCAACATGCCAGAGAACCAGTTCCACATTTTACTAGCAAACTGACAATCAAAAAATAGGTGAGCAGATTCTAACCAACAGATTGGAAAGGATCCTGAAAGAGATTATACACCCTAGTCAAGCTGCTTTTGTTCCTGGTCAGAATATCCACAACCACATTTTACTTGCAACTGAGATGATGAAGGGTTATACTAGGAATGGAGTGACACCTAAGTGTATGCTACAACTTGACCTTCAGAAAGCATATGATATGGTAGATTGGAACTCTCTTGAGTGCATCCTCCATGAAATTAGTATGCCTCAAAAGTTCATAGGCTATATCATGCTTGGAACTACCAGTGTCACCTATAGGTTTAATATAAATAGAGAGTATACTGAGGTGCTGGAAGCTAAGAGAGGGTTAAGGCAAGGGGATCCCATCTCCCCCCTGCTATTTGTTATCATTATGGAATACATGAGTAGGATTATGGTGAAGATGCAGTCAGACCCCAATTTCAAGCACCACAGTAAATGTAAAAAACTAGGCATTACACACTTGTCTTTTGCTGATGATGTATTATTATTCAGTAGAGGAGATTTAAAGTCTGTGAACCTTATTCTTCAAGCTTTCCAAAAAAAATCAGATTCTACAGGTTTAAGTGTCAATCCCCAAAATTGTAAAATCTTTTGCAGTGGGATGGAGGAATCAACCATTAGAACCTTGAAGCAGCAAACTGAGTATAATGAGGGATCATTATCTGTCAAGTACCTTGGTGTCCCTTTATCCTGCAGGAAGCTCAACATTGTGCATTACCTCCCTTTGATTGAGAAAATTGTTGGAAGATTTAGACATTGGTCGACAAAACTTCTCAGCATAGTAGGCAGAATCCTTTTGGTCAAAAGCATTTTCCTGGCTATCACATAGTATTGGATGATGTGCTTCTCTATTCCAAAAACTGTTATTCATAAAATTGAAGCAATTTGTAGAGCCTTTGTATGGTCGGGAAAGGATGAAAGTAAGAAAAGCCATGTGGCTTGGTAAATGGTTTGTTGTCATATAAAGCAAGGAGGTTTGAATATTATCAATATGGGTCCGTGGAATAAAGTTGCTACACTCAGTGTTTATGGAACATTAGCATGAAGATGGATAATTTGTGGGTGAAGTGGGTCCAAGCGTACTATCTGAAAAGGAACACTGTCTGGTCAGCATCTCTCCCTACCACAAGCTCTTGGATAATGAAAGAAATTATGTTTAATAGAAGTGAGGTATCTAATCATCAGCAGCAATGGCTGGAGATGCAGAGTAAGAGGAAATTCTCTATGACAAAATTATACCAAAGACTTATTCTTGAAGATAACAATGTGAGCTAGAGCCATGTTATTCAGCATAATTCTGCCAGGCATAGATCAGTGGTGTGATTGTGAATGGCTTGCCATGAGAGGCTCGCAACCAAAGTTAGACTGAAGCGTTTAGGACTGTTGCAAGAGGATCAATGCAGTCTTTATAATGAAGCTGCAGAGGACATTAATCACTTGCTATTTTCCTGCATGATAACCCATGCCATTTGGAAAAGTGTTCTTGAGTGGCTTGAGCTGGAGCATGTTCCTCTCCAATGGAAAGAGGAGATTACATGGATAGAAAGGCACACAAAAGGGAAAGGATTTATTCACAGTACGTTGAAGATAGCTATAGCCGAAACTGTGTATGGTGTTTGGATGTACAGAAATTCAAGGATATTTGATGCTAATGCGTTGACAAATCACACGAAAATAGTTAGAAACATTATTGATACTATATTGTATAGGGGATGGATGAGAACAAAATATAGAAGTAAACTTGCACTACTTATGATGTAGTAGTGCGTTTAGGTTCTTTTGTTTTTGTACGCTCATTTGTTTAAATAATATATTATTTTAAATCAAAATCAAAATTTGAATCAAAATATTTGGATCATAAATAGTATTTTTTGAATATAAAAATATTTAGACCAATAATAGATTTTTTCCCGTATACAAATATTATTTATGTTTAGGTATCATTTAGAAAAATATTTGGATCAATAGTAAATTTTCGTATATAAAAATATTTAAATTAATAATAGATTGTTTCTCGTTTACCATTTTTTAATCAAAATTTTTTGGATCACAAATACAAATTTTCATATATAAAAATATTTAGATCATTAATAGATTTTTCCCATATACAAATATTATTTATGTTTAGGTATCATTTACAAAAGTATCTTAATCAATTGTAAATCTTCGTATATAAAAATATTTAGATCAATAATAGTACTTTTCCCGTATACCTTTTTTTAATACAATTTTTTTTAATCATAAATACAATTTTTCATATATAAAAATATTTATATCATTAATAGATTTTTCCCATAATACAAATATTATTTATGTTTAGGTATCGTTTACAAAATATCTGAATCAATTGTAAATTTCCGTATATAAAAATATTTAGATCATTAATAGTTTTTCTCCCGTATAGTCGTATACATTTTTTGAATAAAAAATTTTTTGGATCATAAATAGCATTTTTCATATATAATAATATTTAAATCATTAATGACATATATTAATATAATAATATTTTGAATCATATAAATTAAAGTTAATGATAACTGACACACACTTTTGTATTTTATCCAATAACATACATTTTCAAGTATATTTTTAAATTCATTTTAATTGAAATATTTTTTTAAACTAAAATTATTATTATTTTCTTTAAAAGTATTGTATCTTAAAATAAAAATTATTTCAAATTATATTTCTTCGTTATTAATATTTAAAAATTAAATACTATTTTAAATGTAAATTGACAATCATTTAAAATGATCATAATAATTTTATTATTAAAAATTATTTATTAAAAAGTAATAATAATAAAGTAATAAAAAGTGAAAAGTTAAAAGTGAAAAGTGAAAAAGTGAACAGTGACTTGGAAAAAATCAACAAAAAAACATTTTTTGCCCCTAAATTATTTATTTAGATTAAGATAACAAAAGGGCAGTTGGGTATTTTCTAGAACATGTTATTTTCTTATATTATAGAATTAAAGTTAATGATAATTGACACACACATTTATATTTTATCCAATAACACACATTTTCAAGTATATTTTAAATTCATTTTAATTAAAATATTTTTTCAAAACTAAAATTATTATTATTTTCTTTAAAAGTATTGTATCTTAAAATAAAAATTATTATTTCAAATTATATTTCTTCGTTATTCATATTTAATTATTAAAATTAATTTTTAAAAATTAAATATTATTTTAAATGTAAATTGACAATCATTTAAAATGATCATAATGATTTTTTTATTAAAAAATAATTTATTGAAATATTTTGATTAATAATTTATTAGAAATAATAATAATAATAATAATAATAATAATAATAATAGTAATAATAATAATAAAGTAATAAAAAGTGAAAAGTTAAAAGTGAAAAGTGAAAAGTGAGTTGGAATGTAAAAAAGTGAAAAGTGAGTTGGAAAAAAATCAACAAAAGACATTTTTTTGCTCCTAAATTATTAATTTAGATTAAGATAACAAAAGGGTAATTGGGTATTTTCTAAAACCTGTTATTTTCTTATATTATAAATTTACAAAAATATTTGGATTAATAGTAAATTTCGTATATAAAATTATTTATATCAATAATAGATTTTTTCCTGTATATTATTTTAGAATAAAAAAATATTTGGATCATAAATACCATTTTTCGTAAATAATAGATTTTTTCCATATATAAATATTGTTTTTGTTTATGTATCATTTACAAAAATATTTGGATCAATATTAAATGTTCGTATATAAAACTATTTAGATCAATAATAAATTTTTTGAATAAATTTTTCCCGTATACTATTTTTTAATAAAAAATATTTCAATCATAAATATCCTTTTCCGTATATAAAATTATATAGATTAATAATAGATTTTTTTTTGTGGAAGAAAGAGGTGAGAAAGTGATGAAAGAGAAAAACATAGAAAATAAAGAAAAATTTGATAAGTTTAATAAAATTTGAGAATTGTATTATTTTAATAATAAAATTAAGAATTTATTGTACAAAGACCAAATAACCATAATTTTAATGTGGTGACAAACAATCAAATAAGAGTATTAAACACTTTTCCACAACCATTAATTTTCTTATATTATAAATGTAGCAAGTTAAACTTCATTGTCAACATCTTCCTCTATATTATCATAGTTTTTAAACTTTGATTGATCGTTGATGAATTGTACTACAAAAAAAGTTGTCAACGTTTTTATTTAAGAAAGTCAAAGATGAAATCAAACAAAAAGAGAAAAATCGTATCAAGCAGAACTATATATTATAAAATTGTATAAAATATAACATATAGCTTGGTAAACCTACACATTTTAAACTAAACTATAATGATAATAATAATTATTATGAATGAGAGTGAGGTTAAATGTTCCATAGTATATTATATATACTCCCTCCGTATCATATTATAAACAAAATTTACTTTTTCAAAATTATTGAATAATTAATGTATTTGAAATATATAATCCATGGATTTGGATCCTCTCCAATTTCCCCCCAATTGCTGATCATTCTGCCTCATCTCAGCCATCCATTAATATTTTTTTCTCTCATCAAATCAATTTCATTTTATTTGTTTCATTTGTATTTATTCTTGGCCATTAGATGGAGCTGTAGGGGAATGGCTGCAGACAAAAGCTGCAGGGATCCATTTTCATAGTCCATATATAGTTTAGATATATTAACTAGTAATAAACCCGTGCGTTCGCACGGGTTCTGGTACGGGACGCGGATTTGTTTAGAATATATATTTTTTAATAAAAAAATATTTGCTACATGTGAAAAAATCATAATTGAATGTATAGAAAAATGTCTGGTACCCGTGAAAAAATAATAATTGAATGTATAGAAAAAAGTCTGGTACCTGTGAAAAAAATAATAATTGAATGCATATACAAATTTTCGGTACCCGTGAAAAAATAATAATTGAATGTTTAAAAAAAATGTCTGGTACCCTTGAAAAAATAATAATTGAATGTTTAGAAAAATGTCTGGTACCCTTGAAAAATAATAATTAAATGTATAGAAAAATGTCCGGTACCAGTGAAAAAAATAATAATTGAATATTTAGAAAAATGTCTGATACCCGTGAAAAAATAATAATTGAATATATAGAAAAATGTCCGGTATCCGTGAAAAAATAATAATTGAATGTTTAGAAAAATGTCTGGTACTCGTGAAAAAATAATAATCTAAATACATAGAAAAATGTCAGGTACCCGTGAAAAAATAATAATTAAACATATAGAAAAATGTCTGGTACCCGTAAAAATATTTAAATCAATAAGATTTTTTAATACAAAATACAATTTTATTATAATATATGTGAATAATAGAAGCTAAAAAAATGTAATAAAAAATAGAAAAAAAGAAATATTAGAAGCAAATAGAAACTAAATATTTATCTTTTTAAGATGAAAGATTTTTAATATTTTAGATTATATTTGTCTTTCCAATAAAAGAATAAAAATATATTTGGCAAATCATGCAACATTTTCTTCTGAAACGTGATGAGGAGTAGAATAGAAAGGGAAGTAAGCAATAGCAAATTATGAAAGATGGAGAAGCTCTACACGTGGAATATTCAATATTTTAATTAATAACTTCATGTTCCCGTTAATATTTAAAATTTTGATCAGTAACTTCAAGTTCTCGTTAATATTCACTATTTTGATCAGTAACTTCATGTTCCAATTAATATTCACTATTTTGATCAGTAACTTCAGGTTCCCGTTAATATTCGATATTGAGATCAGTAACTTCAAGTTCCCGTTAATATTCAATATTTTGATCAGTAATTTCATGTTCTCGTTAATATTCAATATTTTAATCAATAACTTCAAGTTCCCGTTAATTTCAAAATATTTTGATCACTAACTTCATGTTTCCTCAAAAGCAAACATATTGATATTTTATAAACAGTATAATATTAGAAGATGACAAAGACACCATATTTGTTATTAAATAAGTGTATAATTACAAAACAAAGACACAATATATATATATATATATATATATATATATATATATATATATATATATATATATATATATATATATATATATATATATATATATATATATATAAAAGATACCATATTTATATATCTAATTATTTATTATCCATTGATTTATTTGACATCATCTTAATTTATTTATCTTGACTAAATATGTTCAAAACCAGATGGCACCAAAACAAACAAACTTAAACAATAAATATCTCATCAAATAAACACGATGAAACAAAACAATAATTGAAAATAATAAAGGAGTAAATTATTACTAAAAAAATGTCTTTTTAATAAAAAATTAAACTGAAAGGATGAAACTGAAAATTTTATTATATTAATTAATTTCATAGAGAAGTTTGAAAATCCAAGCAGGTTGTGTAATTAGCAGAGAGAAGAATACAAAAGTTATTTTGAAAGAAACAAAAGCAAAAAGAAACAATCTGCTACATATCTTTCTATACTGTTGATTTGAAAGAAGATTTATTTAATATTAAAAAAAATAAAACATGTTGTATAGCATTAAAAGAAAATAAAGAAGTGATGCGAGGTTGGTAATAAATAAAAAAAAAGTTTTTTTAAGTAGAAGAAATAACTTATGTTTTCAGTCAGTAGTGTTAAAGCAAAGCAACAATAGAGGAATTTGAAAACATCCACGTGGCATCATTTAAAAACAGAAAGATTATTGTGTAATTTCCAAAGCATAAACTTTTCGTATATTGTAGATTATTCAATTAATCTAAAAAGGTAAATTTTACTTATATTATAATATAACACGGAGGAATATAACACGGAGGAAGTTATCTTTTTTACACATGAGTTTAACCATATCTGACCAATAAAAAGACTTATTATACAAAAGTAAAGAAGTTTAACTCCCGTTTTCAATGTGAATATCTCTTTGGAGGATATCATCTATAAATACCTTTATAAACATTTTTTTTAAGTCGATGCATTGCTTTGACTCTGATTAGATTTCAAAATCCAACTCACTTAAACTTTAATGAGTCAATTAAAAAAAAAAACCTTGATGCATTTTTTTGACTTGGATTAGATTTTATAATCCAACTCACCTAAACTTTAATAAATCAGATTAAAATAAATAAATAACAATCTTTAGGGATAATGTATCACACTCCATTAATTAAAAGTAATTATCTTTTCCACAAGCCATTGTTTGTCAAAAGGAATTTAAAATCATTACGTATGTTTCAATCTTCCTTTTAGTTCTTCATTGGAATTGTTCACCAAAATATAGGTAAAATTTGTTATAAATATGAAAAACTATATATATGAACCTCACATCACACTTATCTCAAATCTTTGCAGATATTAAGGTTGAGTTACTACAAAGTTTAAGATTACAACATAAAGCCATTTGCATACATCAACATAGAAAAGCATTACCATTGTTTTTGACAAGTCATTGCTTGCATTTTTTGCCTAAAAGATAATAGGCTACACAATAACAAGAAGTAGTAAAATGTGATGGAAAATTAAAACAATCATACAGTAAGACAGATATAAATATGAGCCAAGGATGACTTCCCAATGGTGGAGAGCACACACAAGCTGCGGTCTTCATCTGATTCCAAGGATGAAGATGAAGAATAACCACAACAATGTGTTCTATAAGTCTCTCACATGAGAACCGATAGTCGGTGGCGTTGATTCGCACCAACATTCTTGTCCGTTGTATAATCCTGCATGTTCCTTCCAGTTTGAGAAGAAGGGTAACTGCATAACCTGAACTCTAACTCCTGTTGCTGCTGGAACATTTCATTCCTATTAGATCCATATGTAGAAGCATCATCTTTATAGTTTTCAACCTGATCATGCATTTTAGACTCTGGCATATTCGCATTCAAATTCAAACAATTATAGCTGGTGGAAACATTTTGGCTATGGTTTTGGTTTTGTGATGCAAGCTTTGACTCTTCGAGCTTTTTAGCATTGAGGAAGCGGCCACCGGCACCTCTAGCTCTCTTCAATGCATGTACATGACGTGACTCATGAAGATATGGCTGCGGAACAATATTGTTAAGTGGTTGGTTTAAGAGAAATTTTGTTTTACAGAACAAAATAGAAATGTAAGCATGCTTACTTTACGATCCTTGATGAGTTTGTTGTGTGCTTCAAGTTTTGCTCGACACTGTCTTCGCCTCAGAATGGCATGGTACTGCTTTGAATTCACATATATGGGTTCTTCCATCATGTCAGACGGCAGGGGAACTCGGACAGCAGCTGTTTCCATTAGCTGGCCATGAAGAAGCTGGTCAGAATTTGATGACATGATGCTATATACGTGTAACTAGCAACAGGTATAATCATAATCCTAACATATATTTACAAGTTTTTTTGAACAATTCAGTCATAATCATAACCCATTCAATTTTAAACGGAAACTGAATCTTAATATCAACATGTTTGAATTGAGATAAGGTGACACAAATTAATGGTAATTGAAAGAGATAAAAATAAATTTTAAGTACAAATTACCTTATATTGATGGCCATATGAAGCAGAAAGTAGGCCACTATAGAATGGATCAGCAAAGGGGAATGCAATATGCGCCTGAAACCCAAAATTTTGAGAAAAGTGTCTGCATATATGTTCCATCCACTAGAACGTAGAGATATATCAGCTTACAAGTGATTGGCTGGGATCCACTAATGGAGGATGGATGGTGAGATTTGGACTCCCAATAGATGATGAGCCGATGAGACACCCCATATCGTTCCCCTCGGTTCCCTTAAATGTTGAACCAGTAGAAGAACTATGCTGGAAAGGAATTTGACCTAGTATCTAAAGCAGATCAATATAGGGAGATAGCACCGCTAAATTAAGTAACTCACTTTACGGAGTAGAGAAAGCAATCTTAACCATTAAAAATGGTTGATAGTACTACAGACACACACACACACAACAAATTATGGATGTGTAACAACTAACAAATAACAATACAAACCATTGATTTTCCCATCAATAATTGAATGCTTTATTATCCTATAAATTGAGGACTCACTTTTGTGGAGCTGAATTCTCATTATCGGTTATGACATAACGTGCTAAATTATTTAATTAGAATTTTCTTTCTTTGATTTAGTCATCTAAGACAAATTCCACTTTCGTAAGAAAAACTTCATTTTGTTACTATTAGCATACAGAGCTACATAGACATGTTACCGATAATAATTTAAATAATATAAGTAATTAAATGTAACTACATGGGATGGTGTTGTGTCGGATACCAGACACACCTTTAATCTAAAGAGTCGATGCTACATAGAGATAGAGATGCATAGTACTACTTTGGCTTCAAAATTGGAGATATATACACCAAAAGCAGAACAAAATGGTAAACACTGGTTGACAAGAACGGAGTCACCTAATGAGTGTTTCAATTAATACCTGATTGTGATGAGTCAGTCGATTGAGTTGAAGATGAATCCAGTTCATGTAATTGAAAACTCAGTGCCTTACTCTTGTCAGGACATTTTTGTGGCAGAGCATCCATTTTGAAGCTCAAACTTTTGGACATGGATGCTTGTTGGACTTCGGGTTCAGAAGAAGTTCCCCATGACGGGCATCCGAAAACACGGTGTGAATTTGAATGAACAGAACATAGACCAGAGTCTTTCTCGCATAAACACTTCATTTTTTACCTCTTGGAACAACAATCCATTTACCTTTCAAATAAAATGAAAAATAGATATAAGAAACATGTATCCCGCTACAGCATTCTCACGGACTCATGTCAAATTGTCGTTGCATTATCAAAAATCAAAATATGAACTTTTCAAGAATTCAAATTAACATAAGCATACCGCATAAGGGAACATCATATCCATGTTACTAACCGGACAATAATGAAATAAAATTTGTATAAATAAGAACAAGGCCACTATACAAAAGCCCCTAATGTCTACAACCAGAGTTTATCACAAATGGATATAATTATTGTAAATCTCGGGTTGCCAAGTTCGATTCGTAATGATATAGAAAATCCCCTATGAATTAAATGTAAGGACTTCCATAGAGAATTATTCAAACAATGTATAAATTAACATTTCAACTCTTGAATCAACTTACCCTCATTTTTCCATACAAAAAAACTACATGCAGTACTTTAATCAAATGCCACATAGTGCACTTCAACAGCATCAATAATTCAATTGAAAAACAGAGTAAATTATCTATTTAATCAACATCAATCAAAAATTAAGTTGATAACTGCGTAGGGACATCAGATACAGAGACTGCGTCTCTCTGGCGTCTCTTTAGTTTCCTTGTCTTATTTGTATGTTTCCCTTTTCAATAGAGATGCAAAAAAGGTATAAAAGGAAGAAAAAGACAGTTTGAATAAACTAAAATTAAACATATAGAGTAGAATGAATGAAACCCTAAGGAAAAAGGAACTCTTTCCCAATTGAAGTTCAAAACTTTTGACACCTGAAATGGAAAGCTTTCTATAAATGTTAAATTCCCAGAATATACAAACAGAACAAATAAATAACCTATTGTATCAAATCAAGCATCAGCATATATAGAAATCATGCAACAAAAAAGAAGTATTAAAATCAGTTCAATAAGATTAAGGTAAATAATAGAAAGAAGGGAGAAAAGAAAGTTGAAGTGAAAAGAGACACCTTGGAAATTTGGTGGATTTAGGAGAAGTTGTGGGAAGAGATGAAACTTGAAAAAGAATAGATGAAAATTGTAATCTTAATAAGAAAAATGGAAAGAAAAAAGTGATGACTCATAGATTGACATAAGAGTGGTGGGACACTACTACTAATACTACAGTTTACATCACTCCAATGTTTTTTTTTATCTATACATAAAATAAAATAATAGTAATAATTAAAAATAAAATATGGTTAATATATTTTTTTTCTATTCGCACCGGTTTCGAACCACCATAGATGGATCACTAATCCGGCTCGTGTGTAGAGGCATGCGCACTGGCGAATCGAACTCGATATTCCCCGAGTACGTCCTTGGACGGGGCTCCTTGTCAATGGAGCTCAACCGCTTAATTAAAATATGGTTAATATTATTTATGGGAAATGCTAACAATAAAAGTTAAATAACTTTGATTGATAATTATGCAGAAATATCATATCATATCACACCGATTCAAATTTGGGATATTTTATTTATGTTGTAAAACGTGAGTTCAAAACTGCAACATCGTACACAACATTAAATTGTAGGGTATAGATTCGAACTCGTCTATGCTGCAGAACGCGAGTTCAAATTTGCAATATCGTACACAACATTAAATTATAGAGTATAGATTCAAACCCGCGACATCTCATTTAAGCGATTTTAAATCTGTGACATTTCATTTTATTTATTAATTTTGAGGGAAATTTCAACTATTAAGAACTTGATAGATATAAAATCCAACGATTGTTTGTGAATGTTTCCCGTTGTACTGGTCTCTTGGCTTTAGTGCTAAGTCTTGACAATGACAAAAACAATGTACACCGCACCACTAATGCACCAACTACACTCAACTTCCACCTTCCAACCATTTTATACTCTTTCAAATATTTATCATAATTAATTTTACATTAACGTGTTTAAAAATTGATCTCATCATTTAAAAATAGTAGTATATTCTATTTATATTCTATTTTTGAAAATATTTATACTTTTTAGATTTTTCGAATAACTAATATGTCTGATATATATAATGTTCAGGTATATTTATTATTTAATTTATTTAAAAAATAATTTTTTACTATAAATAAAATTAAAAAAATAATACTCTCTCCATTCTTTTTTATAAGTAAATTTTATTTTTTAGATTAATTTAATAAATAATATATTTAATCTATAGTCCAAATATATTATTTATTAAATGAACTTAAAAACATAAAATTTACTTGTATAAAAGAATGGAGATAGTGGTATTTACTTAATAAAATATTATTATTTTTATTAAAAAATATTTTAAATGAAAAACGTGAATGAAAAGGAATCTTGTTTTGTCACATTATAGAATCTGGTCTTATAAAACCTTTTTTTTTTTCTTGTGAAATGCATGACATTTTTGTTGTTTTGTGATGCGTGTTTTTATTTTTCTTTGGTGTTTGATTTTAATATAAACAATAATTGAAGTGATTGAACACTGATGCTCATGTTTCCACCTGGTATCAAATCCTACGGCTACTTATAACAATGATATATGACTACGTTTGCACTGTGTGTTTGATGTGAATGAGAAATTATGACTCATTCTCTTTGACAAAAAAAATACTCCAACTTATAATCTATTCCAAAAATAGATTAAGACAATTGAATTCTTAATTCAACATTTATTATATTAAATATTAAGTGTAAATGTCTTTCGGAATATTAGTTTGCACATGTATGACAAATCAATTCTTCAAAAAGGGACAAATTAGTCTCTTTTCTTTGTATTTTCTTTGTATCTTTGTTTGGTTCTTTTGCATCTTTGCTGCAACTGAATGTAGAAAGACTAAAATGTCTTCTTTTAGTTTAGTTCTATGAATCACAGAAACGTTAAACACGATCCCAACACTAAAACTCGATAATAATTTGAAAAAAAATTAATAAATTAAACTTATTCACTAATTTGAAAAAATTAATAAATTAAACTTATTCACAAGTGTTTGTGTAAGTGATCAACACCAACACAGACACGTCTTTTTTTCAAATGTGTCAGTGTCAAGTTTAGTTTCTATTTTTTTTAAATCAATTAGATTATCTAAAATTTCTATTTGAATGTATTGATAAGGTAAGGACTACGTAGTCCCTTAATTCTGTGACATAACACATAATTAACAGGGTGCCGTGGTGGACAAAAACATAAATAATCCATTATTTAGATGAGGGTTGAATTAAGGACTTTCAGCCAATGTTTTAAAAATCAGACCGGACCGGCCGGTCAGACCGGTTGAACCGGGAACCGGCCAGGTAATCAGTCTGGTTCGATTGTTGGATCGTATATGTTATTGAACCGGTGTGAACCGGTCAAAACCGGTGTAAACCGGTAAAACCAGAAAAATCGGTGATTTTCAAAAACCGGTGGTTTAAATGCATTTTTAATTTTTATTTTATTTTAAAAACTTAAAACAACATCATTTTAATTATTTTAATGAAAAATAAAAATAGAAAATAAAAATAGAAAATAAAATAAAAAATAAAAAAAGAAAATAAAAATAAAAATAAAGATTTTCGGATGTGATTAATTTTGTTGCACATGATTTTGATATTGGAGAAGGAGATACCAACATTAAAATAATTTTTTTTCTTTGAAATTAAATTTAGTAGACAATGAAGTTACTTTATTATAATTTATTTAATTAGATTATTTTGCAATTAAATTTTGTTTGCAGGTATATAATTTGTAATTTTTTACTATTTTATTATGTGTGATACTTATGATTAAAATTTGAATTTAAACTATGAACTTGTGAATTTATTTAGGATATGATATTTTTTAAAAATTTAAGTATCGGTTATATTTTGTAGAGATTGAAACATCATGTTCGACATGTTTTATACCTATATAATTTTGTTATAAGTTATAACGACCGGTCTGTTCAACCAAGTTATCCGATTTAATCTGGTTTAGTCATACGGTTCGACCAGTGACCTAGTACCCTCACCGGTTTGATGTTCGGTCCGGTTTTTAAAACACTGTTTCAGCAGCCATATTAGCTTATGGATGATAGACATGATTCATCAAATTTATTTGGAGGAAGCTCTTAGTCCTCGACTGAATTCCAACCATGATCATTCAAAGTTGACACACTGAACAAACACTTAAAAACAATAACATCGTTTAATTGAAGCTCTACCGCTCCAAGTTTATAACCTAGGCTAACTGCAAGCCTTCATAGGCACTCCAAAGTTCAGGTGCATTAGATGAACGCAAATAACTAGGCAAAACCACATAACATATTCCAAATTACTCTTTCACGCTCAGCCGGGGCATCAACCCCTGTCCTGTCAGAATTGACCTGCATCCATCCATCCAATCGCAGGAGGAAGCCAGCTACCTAACAGACACCTCCATAGGTCTATTCACACGAAGATTCAGGTTTCTCATTCCTAGAATATTAATAGTGGCACACTGCATGATAACCGACAAAAGGTTGGATCGTGAACCTCCTTGCCGCGCCACAACAAAAACAATCGCATATGGAGGCTCAAATTGGCATCCGATGAAAATTATTGGCCTCTCAGATCAATTACGAGAAATTGAAAGAAACCCATAAATGTTGCCTACAAAGAAGTTTGCTCTCACATTGGATGAAACTAAATGCCTCCAAACATACAACACAATCTCTCATAACACAAAGGATACTTCAAAAACTGTGTGATTAAAACGGCAATTACCAGCAATTAAACTGATACGGACAGTAGCAAACAAACATGCTCAAGTACAAGATGGACAGTAGCAAACAAACATGCTCAAGTACAAGACGAACAAGTAGAGATAAAAAGAAAATGTTGCATGGTATTAGGGAATAGAAAAGGTGCGGGGATAAATTTGAGTTGCGCTGTTACACAGATCAAAACCTGAAACCCCAAAAGATGTATGGGCTCACACAAGGTCATAAAACTATATCTCACAATGGACCATTTGAAATCTTCCCATGAGTTGTAGATATCTTCATTTATAACTGTTCAGGACATCCACTTAGTTTATTCTTTTTGAGCAAGGAGTTGATTTGCAAATAACAGTCAGTCAAGTCTTCAGTAATCACGTCCATTGTATGGCATTTCCTGCAAAATACCAATTTGAGAAAGATCCAGTTCCCAGAATATTAAGCATATGCCTCCTCCCAAAAGCATACAATTAATTGCATTTAGAATTGTTAAATTCCAGTTGAGGTGCCTAATTGACAAATAGTCATGTTTCACCAGAGTGATTTATGATAAGAAAGAATGCATCATGCATGATATATCAACATGGAACATTATGCATCAAGTTACTGAGATGGCTGATTTTATCATTTATGACAGTAGGGGTAAGATGAAAGCTCTTACAGGTAAGTAACTAGGCATGTATAAAGCTTGCATAGGATGACCATGAAGCTGTCCGTACTGCAATCAGATTGTAAGCAATTATTTGTAAAGCACCATTATTCTCATAACGAATAACGATTCTACAAGTGATTTCATACCTGCGGTGCATTTGGATGAAAATATGCTTGAGTTGGCATTTGGGAAACCTGTGAATTATACATGATAGGTTGTTGTCCGGTAAAAGTGGGTCCAGCCTGAAGGTCATATGCAAAAAGAGTGTGTGTGTGAGCAGTACCAAGGCAGAAAGGAAATCAAGTCAAACCCAACACATCTGCATAGTCTCGTTTGCAAACTACTTAACCAAATTTATAAATCACATCTCCAGAATATCAAATTAAAGTCCCCTATCCGCAAAACGGGGGATGAGTAGCCACCAGAAACTTATAATAAACTTAAGCACGTGACAGTAGTTATTGTGCTAGATGAGTTTGATACTAAGTCATAACTCTTTAGTCTAATGATGCAAGTCAAAATTAGCAGTAACACTTACGTAACTTCAATCCATAACTAAGCACTTCTACATATTCAATTCAATAAATACTCAGAATGACTTACCCCAATACTCATGGGCAGGCCTTGCATATTTGGTACAGTAGTTACATTAGGTTGAAAATAGAAGGAACTATCAGACACTGGAGTGGAAGGACGAGCAGGTGATGGAATAAAATTCTTTGCCGTAGGATTGGGCTTGAATTCCTTACAACATGAATAAGAAACAGGAGAAACTCAGACAATGGCAAATAATTTATAATGCAAGAATCAGCTAGTGAAATATTCCTTCTTGAACTGCACCTTTGCATTGGGATTCAAAGACGATTTTTCAGAAGACAGTGAACCAACAGATGAACTTGGAGATAAACCAGGACCAGAAGATGCTGCCACATCTCTCACAGAATCTGACCCAGATGATGCACCGACTCCGCGTGAATTTATATACTCTGTTCCTCCATTAGCTTTGCCATATGCTAAATCCCCGGGGGATTCCATCTTCTCATGAGATTTTGTTAAGATATGAGATGATGGGGCATAGGAGCTGGCATTAGGAGATAAGTCCTTCTTCAAGTAGAGTGATGTCTGTGAATCTGCACAAAAATTTGAGGAATACACATGATCGAAAAAGCAGACACAAAAATTAAGTCTCAACGCCGTTTAAAAGTACTGGAGTACTAACAGAAAACTTCTCAACTCCCTACATAAGTTAGGGAGTAGTTTCATATGCATCACTTCAGATGTAACATTTTAGAGCTGCTCAAATCTGAGGAAGCTGAAAGATTTTTTTACATACCCTCGTATTTAGACAGCTGAACATCCTCACATTGCTGCACCAATTAGAGAAGAAAATAAAAACAAGATTCAGTCATATTAGAAATACTATTAATCTCATGTGAGAAGTTTGTGTGGATAATAGTTTGTGCAGTAATGCTGAAACCTCAACTCACTAGATTTTCTTCCTTGGTGTTACCACTGGTTCCACGTAGATTTTGAACCGGGTTCTCCTGAAACCTGTAATGTTGTTGGATACTTGTGAAGATTTGTAATAAATTAAAGATGATACTAGTGTCCAAACGGGCACTGGCGAGCCCGTCTGTCCACTTTTTTAGTACGCACATGAGTAAAAATATAAATGGTATTTTTTGCTCAAATTTGATTCGTTTAAATTAATTAAGATAAAACAAATAAATGGTAGAAGATTATTGAAAGAAAAAATATATGTAAACTACTCTGAAAATGTTAGTGAGAGAAGTTAAAGTTTAAAATAAAAACTGAAAAGGGTATATTTGGGGAAAACTAGGCTACACCAAAATGGTGTTTTGCCTTTATATATAGTTATATAGTTATTGTTATAGATTTATGCTTGAAATGACATCTTTAGGAAAACAATACAAAGCATTAGTGGAAACAACTATTGATAAACAATCGTACAGAACAGATAAAGGTAACACCTGCTTTCCACATCCGAAGACGAGTAGCTTTTGGATGGGATTGCAGACGCAAACTGCTTAGCATGATCATAAGCACGCGTGCTGGTTAAATCTACACCAGTACTTGACTGAGATGACTGTTGGTGATCCTGCATACACAATATACACCAAGTATTGCAATAATGAGAAAGCAAAATAGCTACTTCTTTCTTAAGATGAGAGGAAAGAATGCAGAGAAGACAGCAAAAACTTGAAAAGAACATTGATATCAACATTTTCCTGGCCAAGGAAATATATATAGTTCTTAGTAGTATTTAGAAGTTAAATCTGCACGAATTTTAAAAGTATAAATTAAGACGCTTTGCCGGAATAGGAATATTAAAAATTGTGTAATATACAAAGTACTATATAGTTATATTGTATTAGTATTAGGAATAAGGCTAGGTTCCCATTGTAATGCCCAATTCTCTTCCCCTCCTCTAGAAGGCTAGGTCCTAACTGAATTCTGTTAGGCGTTGGTTACCATCAACCAACAATATATACCAAAGTATCAAACTAAAAATTAAAAAAAATTAATTAATTAGGCCAAACTCTAATATGGTTGGGCGTGAGGGGGTGTATTGGGAAGATCACAAGTCCCACCTGTGGTTAGACGTAGAGCCTCTAAAGTCTAAAGGATTTATATAGAGTGGCACGGGACCCCTCACCTTACAAGCCGGTTTTGTAAGGATGAGCTAGGCAAAACTCTAATAATTATAATCAAGAACTCCTACAAAGCACAATATGGTTGAGAAAATTACTGGGAATTACTAAATTCCAGCACTTTTGATGATTAAATAATGAAATGAGGATATACCATGGGAGAGGAAGTAGCCAGTGTATGAGCTCCATCATTGCCTTCTCCACAATTTATTTCACCAGACCTCTCATCGACTGAACCGAATTTACCACAAAAAGTCTCAGAATTGTATGAATCGATCAGTATATCTTCATTGTCCTCATATGTATCATCAACATGTTTACCCCTATAGACCGAAGAGAATCTTGTTTCTTCGTCAATATCAAAGTCTTCATCAAAGTGAAGACCTCTTTCCTGTTAAGAAAAATAATATAGTTAGCGATTTTTAAATACACAATTAAATCAAAAACTGCTGAAATTCACAAGTGCCAAAAAAAAAAGCAAGAACATGGGTACTTGAGCAACACTAACCTCAGCAAGATGAAGATCTCGAGTTTCCTCACCCTCGATTTCCCTTGCTATTCTTAAAGCCCGCACTTCTAATTCTCTTGTTTGTGGACCTTTTTCAAGCTTTGTTGTATAAAGTTCCTCATTGAATGTGCTTTTTACCCCGAACAGTGCCTTATTTGTTTCAAACTGGTCCCATCCCCTTAAAATGCTTAAAAAGAAAGGTTAAAGAAATTGCCTATGCAAAGCTAAATGGATATGCTGGGAAGAAATTGAAACATGAAAGTAAAAAAAGGAAAACCTGTACCTAACACAATGACAGTACTGAAGGGACAATTTCATATACTCAATCAAACCTCCCTCAATGATTATGGGTATGCCCCAATAAATAACCTTTTGATAAATCCCCAATAAAGAATCCTTAATTTCTATAAATGGTCATGGTCCTACAGCCTGAAAATATAAATGATGCAGCACAAGAAAGAAGTTGAATGCCCATCAAATGTCAGACAGATCTTTTGCTAAAATCAGGTTCCAAACACAAGAGTTTAGCGAATCACAACAGGTTGATTGGTCCCTAACAAGAAATATGGTTCCAAAAGTCACAAAGAAGAATTGGGAACGTATGCTTACACAGTTTGTGAAATTGATTGGTTTTATGGAGGCAAAAAGAAGAAAAGAACTACGCATAATATTACACAATATCTAGCCAGGCATTACTTTTTGTCATCTAATTTCCATTTGTCCATAATACCAAATATCAAGTCTTATTCATAACAATGGAGGAGAAATATCCTCAGTTTAGAAACAAAACGGTGTAAGACCAAGAGACCATTATGATATCAACCACTGGCATCTGGACTCTTATTCTAAAGAAAATTCCTAACATAGAATATAAAACATACATAGTATTGTTTCTCAATCTTCTAAACTCGAGAGAATAAAGGCAAGTTTAGGTGTTTCAAGAAAATAAATGATTTTATTGTTCATAAAATTTAATTCATTAAGAAAAATAACCTGTTCCACTGGCCATCAAAGATATTTTCCAGTTCAGGGCATTGTAGATCATCTTCATCAGGTACCCAGGGTTTTAGTTCTCTTCCTAGCTCAGCATGATGAGATTGAGATATCAATGAATCAACCATGATTTCCTGATATCTATCATGGTGAGGTTCACTAGGTAGGCCATCACTTGTAACAGCAACACCCTGCCATAATTGATAAACCAAAAGTATTATCAGGAAACAAGTGGCAATGTCTTACAAAAAATACTTCACTAACCGTAGAGCATAGATTAAACTTTCCAATACCATTGCCTACTATACGGAATTCAATAAAAATATTATGAGATTGCAAGCAGATATTTAACATGAGTAACTAGCAAAACTCCCGAATTAATAGCAAATACTTAAAAAGCGGCAAACCTGTGCTATAATTTGCACAAGTTCTTTGGCAGGTATAATTAAAATCTTTGAAGGAGCCTTGCTGATAAATTCTGCAGCAGGCTTCTGCCTTTGTGAAGAAGCGTCCTTTGTCAAGCGAGCCATTTTCAAAATGATTCCTAGAAAAGAGTATGATATACGAAGCATAGTAGGTCAAGTTCTCTATGATCAACAAATCAAATAGTGAAAATGGGAATAGTGATGTAGAACACAACATAGTCAATCCTAATCAAACAATAACTTCTAAAATAAAAACTCATTGAAAAATTCCCAAAATTAATTAATTATTAATTATCCTAAATAACATGTATATCCATTTTACAGTATATAACAGACACCAACACTTTGGGTTCTATGCAAGTCCAATGTCCAACACATTTTGATTTTCAACCCTTGTACAACACATTCCTTACATTATACTCCTTTCAGTGTCAAAATAAAAAACAATTAGCTCCAAACCAACACCTCGAGGACATGGCATGGACACCTAGCCGACACTTCCACTTGGCTAGACATGAAAATAGACATGGCTGGTACCAAAATTTTCAACAACAAAAAAGATGATGATCAATTAGCGGGTGAAAGACCCAATTAAATCCTTTTTAGCATTTTGGATGTATATGGATGGATTGAAGGTGCAAAACATAGTTCAATAGCTCATCACGGTTACAATATTTTTTGCAAAGAAATAGAATGTTCAAATTGAATAACTGGTGAGACTCATTATCATAGGAAAATTGCAATACTTAACAAGTCCTTTTGCTATGATGAAGAATATATAAATCTTGATTCTCAATTTAGATCTTTAATAAATAAGGTTCATATTTAATTTTATATGTATGCTACGGTATCCCTAGTGTTGTTAATATCGGATTGCAGAAAATATCGGATCACCAAAAACCCGATATGAGAAATATCGGATATCGTGACGGGCAAATAGCGGAAACCATAAAGGCGGTTAAAATAAATATTTATATATAAAATAAAACATGAAACACATATAAAAGCTACTAACATAAACAACTATTAAAAAAGTTTTGATGCTTCACCGCCACTTTCCATACTATAACAAATGTATAAAAACAGAGGGTTTAAGGACTTGAAAACAGAGAACCCAATGGAATGGAATGAAAAGAAACTAGTTTGAGAAAACTAGAAGAAATGAAACCAAAAAACAAAATTGAGAAGAAAACAGAAAAGAAATAAGAATTATCTGGACGAGATGAATGACCAGGAAGAATGAATGTGAAGAAAGAAAATAGTGAAGAGAAATTTATGGTGATGGACTATGACTCCTATTAGTCCTATATATAATCACACCAACTAATATACCTCTTCACATTCACTTCTATTTTCGAGACTACCAAGATTATGTTAATATCCATACAGCTCTCCACTTTATTACTCCCTCCATCTTACAATAGGTGTCCTCTTTGCAATTTTGAGACGGAGGGAGTATTACTTTACCTCTTCAAATTTTCACTTGATTAGTCTGCACCTCTTCACACTTCACAGCCTACTTACTAATTATTATTGGCCACCTCTCCACCTCTTCGTAGCCTACTTTTTCCTTCCACCTCTTCACATTCAATATTTCAATTATTTTTTAATATAACTTGTTAAAAAAAGATCAGAAAAATATAAATTCTGATATGAACTTCAAACCGGTATACCGGTATACTAGAAAACGGCCGAAATGCGGAGCGTCGCGAAATTGAAACGGAATATCGGATATCGTATCGGATAGGCAAATTCCGATATGAAAAACCGGTATATCGGCGATATAACCGATATTTAACAACAATTTCCTATATTTTGAATATTATAGGTGTCCACGCAATGTTTGTGCTACATAGTTCCCTCCAGATAGCTACGCGATAATACAAATAAATAGCTTTCAGAATCACCAAAACTACTAAGTACTAATAGAAAAAGAACATACCAAAATCTTTGTCTGTATTTGTTGCATGAAATATTCCAGAGTATATAGACCCATTTTTCACCTGGACCTCCACCTGCTGCCCAATTAGGCATGTTGTTAGATATACTAGTCGGTCATGTGAAGGACTTCCGTAACTATCACCTTTAATGCCATAAATCACACCTGTTATAACAAACAGAAAATATTAACATAGTGAATATTATGACAAATAAATAATAAATTATCCTGCTCCGAAGTTTACCTGTGCTTGCCAATCTGTTGGCATTTAATTTTTCAGATGGCATCTTATTCTCTAACTTAGCTGCACCTTCTCTGTCAGATTTACGACGGCCATATCCATTAGAGGATTTAGACTGCCCAGGTTGCAAATTCATCCTCACTTACAGCCCCTGCCCCTCAGATCTAGATAGAATACTTAGAATTTTAATTATAAATGTACTTTATATCAAATATGACAAAAGATAGAATGAAATAAACTCACAAGACTATAATCCCAAAGATTCTACTTAAGATTTCAAGAAAGAAAGCTATAAAATCAGACTAAGGACATTAGTTTTTAGGAGGAATTGCAGAATGGAAAGATTCCTGACTCCCTTCTGAATTCCTACTCATAATCCTAACATTGCCAAGCTATTTAATGTAGGATTATAGCATTCACTGAAATTTTCAGTTATTTCAAGCCCTTAATCATAAAGAAACAAATATCCGTAACTTGTATGATTGACTATATCAAAAAGCCTCTATGTTTTGACAAAAGTTAACTTAGACTCTTATGGTGTTGTTGACCATAGTAAATCTTATTTCCAGTTCCTCAAATCCAAATCCTCCTTTGAGAATCTATCATTTCTTTAAGGCAAAAAAAACCTACATTTGGATATAAGCCGTAATAGGACCAACAACCTTGAGTTCAAACAACAGTAAAAAATCACTAGAACAGGCTTTCGACACAGAGAGCAACCCAAATAACAGGCAACACAAAACCCTACTGAAAGGTGAGGTAAAATACAAATTTCCAAAAGAGTAGATGTAGCTATGAAGCACGGACATCAATCAAAAACACAACATCGATACTAATACGTCAACACCGATAATAATTTCAAGAAAAAAATAAATTAAACGTAATCATAAGTGTCGGTGTTGGTTTCAGACACTGACACACCTTTTTTCAGAGGTGCCGGTGCTACGTAGAGATGTAGTATTCAACATACAAGTCTATTCATAAATTATAACGCTCTAGGGATAATTTATGTTGGACTACAATTGGTGAACTCCATTACAGGATATTGCTAACTAAATCAAATCAATACCTACCTTTTAAGTCATTTGTAAACAAATTGTTAACTATTAAAGCTAGTACTTTTGCTGAATACGAAAACATGTTCGTAAGATTGCATATCATAAAGATTCAATGAAAGCTGAAATACATAAAACGATAGGGTTACAGTAACTGTAAGCGACTACAAGCCCTAGTTGGCGAAGAATGGTTCCATTCAGTTGTGCAATGTGAGTTAGGGTTTGAAAGGGAAAATCAAGCGAGGTGGATAAGTTCGAAGTGAGAGAGTAATTGGGAAAATCAAATTACCGAACCTTGGTTGAGAACGCAGTGGAGGTTGAAAAGATGAGTTGAAGATGAAACGTTTGGTTCGTTAGGGATTTGTTGATGATTGAAGTTGTGTTGCTTCGGTTGGTGACCGGAGAGGGAGGCGGTGAAAAAGTTTGAATATCTCCGGTGAGAGAGAGAGGTGGTGGTTTATCGGATTTTGAAGGGAGGTGCAAAACAAAAATAGCGCTGTAAGCATAAAACACTCAAAAAACCAACTAAGAGGTGATCTGGTGTGTGCGGGTCTACCATAGTATAGTGGTACTGAATTTGGACGGTTTGTTATAACGTAAATCACCACTTCATTCCTTGAAATGGTACGAGTCGCATTTATTTACACATGAAATTATTGAATTTTTTATCAATAAAATCCACTATTTAAAAAAAAAACTAAAATAACCCACATTTCAAATAATTTCCTAATATATTTCACTTTCAAAAAAAAAATCACTGAAGCATTGGTGTCAGGCGAATTGGCGCATGCACCTAAAATTAAAGAGGTGGCGTTAATTGAATTGACGCTTGTACCTGATGTTGTCAACTCAATTGTCGTTTGTGCGTAATTTTTAATAGGTGGTGTCAATTCAATTGGCTTGTGATTTTTTTAATAATGATTGATGGAATCAAAAATATTAATATTAAATTTATGATATGTTTACACACGAAAAAAAACACTAACGATGTTGATCTGGTTGGTTATTCCGGCCATCAGTTCCACACCCTCTAGGTATCCTAACCTGTGGCCCTAGTCCATATTGTTGATTCAATACTACAAAACACGCATACAACAACACTCAAGTTATCACGGTTCTTCCAAACACCGTGGTGACATCTTTAAACTAAGGCGCTAACACTTTTTTAACTAAAAATTGTTAGGATATAATAACAGTTCTTCTGTAAACCGTGGTGATACAATCAAGCTTTCACGGGTTCGAACCTCATCACCCTCAAATATTTTATTCCTTTAAGGTAAAGGCGTGCATTTGCTTTTTTACCTTAAGCTTTCACTACGATTCTTTCTTGTAACCGTTGTGAAATACTTTTCACTTAATAAAAATATAACACGCGGTTTATTTCGTTCATAACACAAAAGGATGTCCTAGAAAACGAGACGACCGCGATAGTAAAATCTTTATCCTCTTCGACTTATGATACATTACCATTATTTGTTTGTTGTTTACTTCTTGTTCGCTCTTGCCGTGTAATAGTACTGCTTTCTGAAAGTTCTTCGCTAGGGTTTATTTTTTCACATAATAACATTGTGATGTGTATTAGGTTGTTCTTATGCAGATTTTGTGACAATAACTTTGTGTAGTTACAAATTTATTATTGGGTTGTTTTTGGTTTTGGTGTTGTTAAAGGAAGTTAATGGCCACGAACACCGAGAGACAAGACATGCCAAGAGAACAAGGTATTCATAATGTTTATGTTCTTATGAATCTATATTGTTTATGTTTTAAATTTTGTGTATGAAGCATTTCCTTTATTTTTGTTTTGTTGCAACTGTGTTTTGATTTTATTCAAATTTAGTAGCATAGGATGAAACCTGATAGAATATTCATATAAGAATCATTAATCATTTAAGAAAATCCTAGATTAGATGTAACCTAAAGCTGAAAAATAAAAAACTGTAGAATAAAAATTTCATTAAATAAACTTACAAAAAGTTAGACCATGTAAAAACTAATAAAAAATTTCATTAAATAATTTTTTTATTAATCATATCTAAATTATTTGGCGGAGAGAATGTTTGACCAAGTATAATATGCTTCATCATCATCAGAATTGATGATGACTAGCTTTTTTACCATTCTTCTTATTGAATCCCTCTTCTTGAGAGCTCTCCTGAGTCTCAAAGGTTCGGTAGCAGGCTCTCTTTCAACGACTTGGACCTCTACAACCACATCAGCTTATGTTTTCTCGCATTGGATGAAGTACTCATTATGTGTTTTGGTTGTTCCTCTTCTCTTATTTCTTTGGATGGAGTTTCAGTAGAAGTACTCATTTTGATTCTTCTTCTTCTTTGATTTCTTTGGATGAAGTTCCTTTTGTATTTTGGTTCAAAGAGGTTTTCAACTTTTATATTGGTTCTTGATTCTTCCTTTTCTCTAATCTTTGAAAGTCTAAAAGCCAAAAGATTTACACGCATGTCAAGTTTCCTTCTAATTATTACTTCTTTAAATCTCCACGTTTTCTTCTCTTGGAAGTTGGAAAGATCTTCTTATGACTAGCTACATCGTGCTGTTGAATAATTACATCTCTTTGTTTTTTCAAATCTCTTTTTCCCTTCTTTGTTATTCCTTCAACTCCTTCTTATGCATAATTTGATGTAATAGAATTGTGTACATTGTAGGTTGATTGGTTCCTAATGAAATCGTGTCATTGATGTAATACAAGTTTTGATATTTAATTCACAAATTGGTGTATATTTTTAAAAGTAGAGAATTCTTTTTTTAAAACAACATATATTTTGACAACGATTATAAAAATTAATTGTGGTTGTATATTGAACTCCAGAATAATATAAACTCAAAAATATTGATGCTAAGAATCGAACCTGAGACCTTTAGGTATATCACAACGATTGAGTTAAATAACGTTGTGATATCGCGCACGCTTTCCAGTATACTAACGGTTCAAGGACCGTGATTGTAAGCAACACATTTACAACAACACTCTACATAATAACGTCAGGACCTGCGTGGTTAACTATATTTTCCAACTATTGTTAAGTGTCTTTTTCGTAGTAGTGATTCACCCCAAATGTTTGAGGATTTGAGGTCCCATGAACATCACCATAATGGGTTGGACCATTCAGTTAAGCCCAATAAGATGTCTCTATCCTAAATCATTTAGTTATTTAAGCGTTGCCCCGTTAAACATTAACATACAATGAAAATCCTAAACAACAATAATGTAGTAATTCTCTCATACTCACTCTCTCCGAAGACAATATCTGGAATCTTACAAAATACATCTCTCTTATTATTCTTAAATATTGTTCAATATAGTAATATGCTATAATTTGTGTCTATTCGGTTCAATTAAATTCATCAACTGAGCGATACATATGAGCAAGATTCACATCACGTCAAACATCATAGTAAAAAAACTTTACTTTTTCATTTTTTCTTTTCCTTTCCCGTAAATATCTCATAGTAATTAAGAGAAATTGAACACCTTATACTAACACTTTTATTCCCAAAATTAATTAAAGGTAACTTTTGTTTACAAAAAATGTCGTGGAATGCTAATATTTCTCCCATGCATAATCAACCCCTGAACCTGAATTTGGTTGCGATGATCATACTTTTATTCTTTAAGATTTTTATCGATGTTTTCCCTTTTAAAAAATAAAGTTCGGTGACGACTTCATTGCTTTAGAGCAATTACTTGCTCGAATATTTTTTCGTGCCCCATCACTATCACATACATGAGCTATGATTCTCTTATGATTAAAGCTTCCATGTTAATATTTATTGCAACTTCACTTTGCTATATTATATTTTTTACTTTATATTTTCTCTCTGTTATATATTTATTAACAATTTTAGAAATTAATTAATTAAAACTTACAAAAACAAAATTGAGAAATCTAACACTATTCATTTTAATGATATTCAAAATGCTTAAACATGTTATTTAAATTTATTTATACATTTTATTTAAAATATAGATAATTTAGAAAATTAAATATTTAAATGTGTTTCTCAATTTTTAATAAATATATGATATGAAATATTTTTTAAGTATCTCTCAATTTTTTAACAAATATATAATAGAGAAAAAATATGTATAAAATATATACAAATTTAAAATAATATTCATGAATATAATATTATTTTAAATGAAATATTTGCTTTGAATGTTCATGAATATATTTGCAATTTAAAATGTTGTACAATGAGCGCGACAATCCCTAATGGAGACATGATGTTAGAGACTTTAAGCTAGTTAGGGTATTGAGAGCTAACTCATGTGAGGTGAGAAACTACTATATAAGTGTGTTTCTTTGTGTTATTGGTTATTCTCCCCAACTCTTAGGTTGTGGTATTTATTAAGGTTTCCTTGGGTCTGGGCCAGAGAGAAATTACCCACACTCATTTGACTAAATACCTCTGGAGGAAGGAATTTGTCACTCCTTGGATTATGGAAGAGGTCATTATCCTTATTGACTTCCTCTTTGGAATTGTTGTAGCGAGACACGTCATACCCCACATATGTGGATAAATGAGTGAGAAAAGTAAGTCAGATAGGTGAAGCTCAATTGGACGCCCCAATATGGATACCCATGCGACTTCATGGCTCAATTTGGGCGGACTAAGACTTTGTAGAACAAATTTCCCCCGCGAGTGTGTTGGCATTTATTACCCCTTTGATGGACTATCATCTTTAAGGACCCCAATAAAATTATACTAATATATAATCCCTCAAGCTCGAGGGCTCGAAGAGGATGAAGTAATTTAATACAAGAAAAGGGTAATTTATTCTTGGGGGAAATTCTAAGTTAAGTACCTTAGACTAAACTTTGAGTCCCTCAAGCGAGACTTTAAGTTGAGTCCCTCTATAGAGACTTAAAGTTAAGTTCCTCAAGCGAGACTTTAAGTTGACTTCCTCTAGCGAGATTTTAAGTTGAGTCTCTCTAGCAAGACTTTAAGTTAATTCACTCAATCGAGACTTTAAGCTGAGTCCCTCAAGGGAGACTTTAGGTTGAGTCCCTTAATCGATACTTTAAGTTGTTTAAGTATGTCTTACTTTTATACCTTTGCCTTTGCGCTATTTGTTTCCCCTCCCTATATGAGGGTTTCTATAACATCGTTTCTCAAAGTTCCTTAACGATACTATTCACGACTTTGACAATATGTTTATTGATGAAAAGACTCATAATTTATGGCGATTAAACTTATTTCAAATTTCTTTATAATATTATTTTAAAATTTGAGGTGTATTCCTCGATATCGCATAGAGAAATTTGAATATGCTTTGGCAAGGATTCAAGTAGCAAGTTCCCTGATAAGACAACAAGGATCTTTTATTAAAGATTCCTAAATTGTATTGCCTTTTAGGGTGGCCTTAGTCATTACCTTGTGAAATCTATGCATGGGCGCCTCTTAAACGAAACTTGAAAAGTTAAGCCCTTTAGAGGACAGTTCTCTCAAGCATTTTTTAGGCGAGTTCAATTTTGTCTTTGTATCCTACACATTATTTATATTCACGTCTTTTGTAGGTCGGTTTGTATCCACGCCCCCTAAGGGTTTCTCTTTAATGCACATCTTTGTGCCTTTTGGCGATTTGTTACAAAAGGCTTAGTGGCTTTTCCGTTATTCATGGTTTAGGTGAGTTAGCATGTCACGGTGGGAATGATTCCCCGTTGGTGTTAAATGAGTGCTATTGAGGCAGAAAGGATTTTTCAGTGAAGGTCCATCGACATAATTACCCCGTAGGGCGACAATAATATTCAAGTGGAAGTTCAACAATGTATTTCCATATAGGATGACAAGAATTTTCTAGTAGAAGTCCAATAATATATAATGCCGTAGAATGGCAAATATTATTCACTAAAAATATAATAATATATTACCCCGTAGGGCGACAAGGATCTTCCTTTTTCCAACAATTATTTCTAGTTTTAACCGATCCTCTTCGGCATGTAGCTTTGCAAAAATTAAAATAAAACAAAAAAGGGGCACCTCATTTAAAAATCCTACCCACGCATGGCAAGAGAGTGACACCCCATTATTCAAAGAAGACTTAAATAGTTTTTTTTTTTTTAAATTACAAATAGCAGTGACAATAACTCACCTTATCTAACAATATGTGGATAGGTGTCAGCTTATAAAGCGGACGACTTTAAAGAAAGATTTAGGAGATGGAGTTCCTTTTGTATTTATAAGAAAGTTAAATGAGAAAAGGCCGGGTATATTTGGTTGGTAATTGTTTGGAGTTTGTGATTGTTTAGGAACATAATCATTTTCAAGAGTTTTGCGTGAAATACCCGAGACGTTGTTCGGAGTATCAAAACATTGGTTTGGAAGTGAGCGTTCATTGGAAATATTTCTCACGCCAATTGTCACTTTTATGAGTTTGACAAAAACTCTTTGTTTTAATTGGTGGACAATTTTCCCCCGCGATTTTGGCCGTTTCTTTGTGATCTTATTTTGAGAACTTTTGTTCTTTTAATATATCTTACTTACCAAAAAAAATCTAACAATAAAAATAATTAAATATAACATAACTTACGTCAACTTCCTGATCATGCCGATCTCACTTGATAAATTCATACTTTTGAAATTTATGTTAGCTCGTATTTTGATATCTCTGAAATAGTTTAACACATTTCAGCTCTTTGTAGATGACTTATTACCTTTTAACCCTTTGCATGCCTTTCCACTATGGAGAATTCAAGAAGCATTATAGAAACCGTAATTCAATTGCAAGATTGCAACGTAATCACCATCATATAAATACATGAGGTCTTTTTATCTATAATATAAGAAAATTAATGGTTGTGGAAAAGTTAAAAATACCCTTATATGGTTTTTTGCCAACACATTAAAATTGTGTTTTTTTGGTCTTTGCACCATAAATTCTTAATTTTATTATTAAAATAATACAACTCTTATATTTTATCAAACTTATCAAATCTCTCTCCATTCTCTATTTTTTTTCTCTTTATTAACTTTCTCACATCTTTCTTCCACAAAAAAAAAATTTATTATTGGTATATATTTTTTATATATAAAAAATGGTATTTATGATCGAAATATTTTTTAGTCAAAAATGATATACGGGAAAACTTTATTCAAAAAATCTATTATTGATCTAAATATCTTTGTGTACGAAAAGATAATATTGATCCAAATATTTTTGTAAATGATACTTAAATAAAAATAATATTTGTATACAGAAAAAATCTATTATTTACGAAAAATGGTATTTATGATCCAAATATTTTTTATTCAAAAATGATACACGGGAAAAAATCTATTATTGATCTAAATATTTTATTTACGAAATTTACTATTGATCTAAATATTTTATATACGAAATTTACTATTGATCCAAATATTTTTGTAAATGATACCTAAACAAAAATGAAGTTTGTATACGGAAAAAAAATCTATTATTGATCTTAATATTTTTATATACAAAAAATGTTATTTATGATCCAAATATTTTTTATTCAAAAATGGAATAGGCCAAAAAAATTATTATTGATCTAAATATTTTTACATACGGAAATTTGATATCGATCCAAATATTTTTGTAAATGACACCTAAACAAAATTAATATTTGTATATGAAAAAAATCTATTATTTATGAAAAATGATATTTATGATCCAAATATTTTTATTCCAAAATGATATACGAGAAAAAAATCTATTATTGATCTAAATATTTTTATATACAAGAAATGATATTTATGATCAAAAAATGGTATACGGAAAAAAAATCTATTATTGATCTAAATATTTTTTTATACGAAAATTTAATATTGATCCAAATATTTTTGTAAATGAAACCTAAATAAAAATAATATTTATATTATTATTTACAAAAAATGTTATTTATGATCCAAATATTTTTTATTAAAAAATGATATACGGGAAAAAATCTACTATTGATGTAAATATTTTTATATACGAAATTTACGATTGATCCAAAGATTTTTGTAAATGATACGTAAACAAAAATGAAGTCTGTATACGGGAAAAAATCTATTAATGACCTAAATATTTTTATATACGAGAAATTATATTTACGATCAAATATTTTTTATCCAAAAATGGTATACAGAAAAAAAATATATTATTGATCTAAATATTTTAATATACGAAAATTTAAAAATGATCCAAAATATATTTGTAAATGATACCTAAACAAAAATAATATTTGTATACGGAAAAAAAATCTATTATTTACGAAAAATTGTATTTATGACCTAAATATTTTTTATTCAAAAATGGTATACGAAAAAAAAAAACTATTATTGATCTAAATATTTTTATATACAAAATTTACTATTGATCCTAATGTTTTTGTAAATGATACTTAAACAAAAATGAAGTCTTTATACGAAAAAAAATCTATTATTGATCTAAATATTTTTATATACGAGAAATGGTATTGATGATTAGATATTTTTAATTCAAAAATAATATACGGGAAAAAATATATTATTGATCTAAATATTTTTATATACAATATAATCAATTATTTATCTAATTTTTTTTTAATATTTTTAATTAAAGTAAATGATGTATCCAAATTTACGTAACCGAACAGAACTCGTGCGTATGCACGGATTTGTTACTAGTTTTGACGGAAATTTCACTCCACATAAATACTAGAGGCTAAACATTTAAAAAGGAAAATGCCATTTTATTGGTATTTAATTTGCGTCTAAAATTAATTATAAATCCTTTCACAATAATCAGGTGGGAACATAGTACTCCTCATGAGTTGTAGTTTACAATTTATCGAAAAAGTTAATGACTTTTTTTCAATGTAAAATAAACATCACATGGTACCTTTATTATCCAAAGAAATGTGACTTTTTTCATGTAAAATAAACATCACATGGTACTTAGGTATTATAATAGGCATGCACAACTTTCATGTTGGTTGACATATTATTTTATTATTTTTTCCAAATTAAATAGTAGTTACATTATATAGGAACACTCTCATCATGTTAGTTTGTTTATTTATTTTATTTCTTTGTAAATCTTGATATCCGACCTTGCGACCGACTAATCTAAGAGGGATTAATCCCACCGTTCACTAGTGTAGCGGGGAAAATCTGAGATCGAAGCCATAGGATTGACTCGACTCAATATTTCGTTTGAAATCGCCACCACGCTTTATTTTTTCAAAGGAAAAGGGAAAAGAACGTAAAACCCAAAGTTTTGTTTTTAAAACAAGAAAGAGAACTCAGGTTCGGGTGTTGATTATACAAGGGGAAGGTTTAAAGCACCCCTCATATCTATGGTACTCCACAGGAACCTTTTTGAAAATTTGTGTCGTGTGTGCTAAAAAAAGGGTTTGTTTTATTTTTAAAATAAGCTCGGCAAGGCATTAAGCCTTGTGCCTACATACCTCCTCGGTGCAATGGAGAAGTCAGAGCTAATGTAGTTCCGCTTTAAAGGGAAAACAGTTTAAAACGAATAAACACTTTATCGTCGTTGGAGAGAAATACACAGCTATTGATCTTGAGCATGAGAACAAATAAGTTCTTTGCTTCGCAAATGAAAGAAGGGCTCCAACTCGGATAAAATCGACGAGTATGCCACTTGCTCTCTCACGCGGAAAAGATCTCATTATATCAATCAATTTCAAAATTGTGGGGTATAACCACTCGTTCCGACAATTAACAGTGTCTAAACTTTTGAAGAAAAAGCCACTAAGGGCAAAAAATATTTTAAAAAAAAAGGTTTGGAAAAGGTTTGCAAACATAAGAAGGTTTTGTAAAAAGGGAGAAGATTTTGAAAATTAAAGAAGGGGAGGAGATGAAGAGGCTATCCTATTGCGTAAAATAAAAGCTAAGGAAAGAAACGGTCTAACCGAAATAAGAAGCTTTCAGAATCACCAAAACTACTAATAGAAGAAGAACATACCAAAATCTTTGTCTGTATTTGTTGCATGAAATATTCCAGAGTATATAGACCCATTTTTCACCTGGACCTCCACATGCTGCCCAATTAGGCATGTTGTTAGATATACTAGTCGGTCATGTGAAGGACTTTCATAACTACCACCTTTAATGTCAGTAATCACAACTGTTATAACAAACAGAAAATATTAACATAGTGAATATCATAACAAATAAATAATAAATTATCCTGCTCAGAAGTTTACCTGTACTTGCAAATCTGTTGGCATTTAATTTTTCAGATGGCATCTTATTCTCTAACGCAGCTGCACCTTCTCTGTCAGATTTACGACGGCCATATCCATTAGAGGATTTAGACTGCCCAGGTTGCAAATTCATCCTCACTTACAGCCCCTGCCCCTCAGATCTAGATAGAATACTTAGAAATTTAATTATAAATGTACTTTATATCAAATATGACAAAAGATAGAATGAAATAAACTCACGAGACTATAATCCCAAAGATTCTACTCAAGATTTCAAGAAAGAAAGCTATAAAATCAAACTAAGGACATTAGTTTTTAGGAGGAATTGCAGAATGGAGAGATTCCTGACTCCATTCTGAATTCCTACTCATAATCCTAACAATGCCAAGCAATTTAATGTAGGATTATAGCATTCACTGAAATTTTCTGTTATTTCAAACCCTTAATCATAAAGAAACAGATATCTGTAACTTGTATGATTGACTATATCAAAAAGCCTCCATGTTTTGACAAAAGTTAACATAGATTCTTATGGTGTTGTTGACCATTGTAAATCTTATTTCCAGTTCCTCAAATCCAAATCCTCCTTTGAGAATCTATCATTTCTTTAAGGCAAAAAAAACCTACATTTGGATATAAGCCGTAATAGGACCAACAACCTTGAGTTCAAGCAACAGTAAAAAATCACTAGAACAGGCTTTCGACAGAGAGCAACCCAAATAACCAGCAACACAAAACCTTACTGAAAGGTGAGGTAAAATGCAAATTTCCAAAAGAGTAGATGAAGCTATGAAGCACGGACATCAATAAAAAACACAACACCGATACTAATACGTCGACACCGATAATAATTTGAAGAAAAAAATAAGTTAAACGTAATCAGAAGTGTCGGTGTTGGTTTCAGTCACTGACACGTCTTTTTTTCAGAGGTGCCGGTGCCGCGTAGAGATGTAGTATTCAACATACAAGTCTATTCATAAATTATAACGCTCTGGGGATAATTTATGTTGGACTACAATTGGTGAACTCCATTACAGGATATTGCTAACTAAATCAAATCAATACCTACCTTTTAAGTCATTTGTAAACAAATTGTTAACTATTAAAGCTAGTACTTTTGCTGAATACGAAAACATGTTCGTAAGATTGCATATCATAAAGATTCAATGAAAGCTGAAATACATAAAACGATAGGGTTACAGTAACTGTAAGCGACTACAAGCCCTAGTTGGCGAAGAATGGTTCCATTCTGTTGTGCAATGTGAGTTAGGGTTTGAAAGGGAAAATCAAGCGAGGTGGATAAGTTCGAAGTGAGAAAGTAATTGGAAATCAAATTATCGAACCTTGGTTGAGAACGCAGTGGAGGTTGAAAAGATGAGTTGAAGATCAAACGTTTGGTCCGTTAGGGATTGGTTGATGATTGAAGTATTGCTTCGGTTGGTGACCGGAGAGGGAGGCGGTGAAAAAGTTTGAATATCTCCGGTGAGAGAGAGAGGTGGTGGTTTATCGGATTTTGAAGGGAGGTGCAAAACAAAAATAGCGCTGTAAGCATAAAACACTCAAAAAACCAACTAAGAGGTGATCTGGTGTGTGCGGGTCTACCATAGTATAGTGGTACTGAATTTGGACGGTTTGTTATAACGTAAATCACCACTTCATTCCTTGAAATGGTACGAGTCGCATTTATTTACACATGAAATTATTGAATTTTTTATCAATAAAATCCACTATTTAAAAAAAAAACTAAAATAACCCACATTTCAAATAATTTCCTAATATATTTCACTTTCAAAAAAAAAATCACTGAAGCATTGGTGTCAGGCGAATTGGCGCATGCACCTAAAATTAAAGAGGTGGCGTTAATTGAATTGACGCTTGTACCTGATGTTGTCAACTCAATTGTCGTTTGTGCGTAATTTTTAATAGGTGGTGTCAATTCAATTGGCTTGTGATTTTTTTAATAATGATTGATGGAATCAAAAATATTAATATTAAATTTATGATATGTTTACACACGAAAAAAAAACACTAACGATGTTGATCTGGTTGGTTATTCCGGCCATCAGTTCCACACCCTCTAGGTATCCTAACCTGTGGCCCTAGTCCATATTGTTGATTCAATACTACAAAACACGCATACAACAACACTCAAGTTATCACGGTTCTTCCAAACACCGTGGTGACATCTTTAAACTAAGGCGCTAACACTTTTTTAACTAAAAATTGTTAGGATATAATAACAGTTCTTCTGTAAACCGTGGTGATACAATCAAGCTTTCACGGGTTCGAACCTCATCACCCTCAAATATTTTATTCCTTTAAGGTAAAGGCGTGCATTTGCTTTTTTACCTTAAGCTTTCACTACGATTCTTTCTTGTAACCGTTGTGAAATACTTTTCACTTAATAAAAATATAACACGCGGTTTATTTCGTTCATAACACAAAAGGATGTCCTAGAAAACGAGACGACCGCGATAGTAAAATCTTTATCCTCTTCGACTTATGATACATTACCATTATTTGTTTGTTGTTTACTTCTTGTTCGCTCTTGCCGTGTAATAGTACTGCTTTCTGAAAGTTCTTCGCTAGGGTTTATTTTTTCACATAATAACATTGTGATGTGTATTAGGTTGTTCTTATGCAGATTTTGTGACAATAACTTTGTGTAGTTACAAATTTATTATTGGGTTGTTTTTGGTTTTGGTGTTGTTAAAGGAAGTTAATGGCCACGAACACCGAGAGACAAGACATGCCAAGAGAACAAGGTATTCATAATGTTTATGTTCTTATGAATCTATATTGTTTATGTTTTAAATTTTGTGTATGAAGCATTTCCTTTATTTTTGTTTTGTTGCAACTGTGTTTTGATTTTATTCAAATTTAGTAGCATAGGATGAAACCTGATAGAATATTCATATAAGAATCATTAATCATTTAAGAAAATCCTAGATTAGATGTAACCTAAAGCTGAAAAATAAAAAACTGTAGAATAAAAATTTCATTAAATAAACTTACAAAAAGTTAGACCATGTAAAAACTAATAAAAAATTTCATTAAATAATTTTTTTATTAATCATATCTAAATTATTTGGCGGAGAGAATGTTTGACCAAGTATAATATGCTTCATCATCATCAGAATTGATGATGACTAGCTTTTTTACCATTCTTCTTATTGAATCCCTCTTCTTGAGAGCTCTCCTGAGTCTCAAAGGTTCGGTAGCAGGCTCTCTTTCAACGACTTGGACCTCTACAACCACATCAGCTTATGTTTTCTCGCATTGGATGAAGTACTCATTATGTGTTTTGGTTGTTCCTCTTCTCTTATTTCTTTGGATGGAGTTTCAGTAGAAGTACTCATTTTGATTCTTCTTCTTCTTTGATTTCTTTGGATGAAGTTCCTTTTGTATTTTGGTTCAAAGAGGTTTTCAACTTTTATATTGGTTCTTGATTCTTCCTTTTCTCTAATCTTTGAAAGTCTAAAAGCCAAAAGATTTACACGCATGTCAAGTTTCCTTCTAATTATTACTTCTTTAAATCTCCACGTTTTCTTCTCTTGGAAGTTGGAAAGATCTTCTTATGACTAGCTACATCGTGCTGTTGAATAATTACATCTCTTTGTTTTTTCAAATCTCTTTTTCCCTTCTTTGTTATTCCTTCAACTCCTTCTTATGCATAATTTGATGTAATAGAATTGTGTACATTGTAGGTTGATTGGTTCCTAATGAAATCGTGTCATTGATGTAATACAAGTTTTGATATTTAATTCACAAATTGGTGTATATTTTTAAAAGTAGAGAATTCTTTTTTTAAAACAACATATATTTTGACAACGATTATAAAAATTAATTGTGGTTGTATATTGAACTCCAGAATAATATAAACTCAAAAATATTGATGCTAAGAATCGAACCTGAGACCTTTAGGTATATCACAACGATTGAGTTAAATAACGTTGTGATATCGCGCACGCTTTCCAGTATACTAACGGTTCAAGGACCGTGATTGTAAGCAACACATTTACAACAACACTCTACATAATAACGTCAGGACCTGCGTGGTTAACTATATTTTCCAACTATTGTTAAGTGTCTTTTTCGTAGTAGTGATTCACCCCAAATGTTTGAGGATTTGAGGTCCCATGAACATCACCATAATGGGTTGGACCATTCAGTTAAGCCCAATAAGATGTCTCTATCCTAAATCATTTAGTTATTTAAGCGTTGCCCCGTTAAACATTAACATACAATGAAAATCCTAAACAACAATAATGTAGTAATTCTCTCATACTCACTCTCTCCGAAGACAATATCTGGAATCTTACAAAATACATCTCTCTTATTATTCTTAAATATTGTTCAATATAGTAATATGCTATAATTTGTGTCTATTCGGTTCAATTAAATTCATCAACTGAGCGATACATATGAGCAAGATTCACATCACGTCAAACATCATAGTAAAAAAACTTTACTTTTTCATTTTTTCTTTTCCTTTCCCGTAAATATCTCATAGTAATTAAGAGAAATTGAACACCTTATACTAACACTTTTATTCCCAAAATTAATTAAAGGTAACTTTTGTTTACAAAAAATGTCGTGGAATGCTAATATTTCTCCCATGCATAATCAACCCCTGAACCTGAATTTGGTTGCGATGATCATACTTTTATTCTTTAAGATTTTTATCGATGTTTTCCCTTTTAAAAAATAAAGTTCGGTGACGACTTCATTGCTTTAGAGCAATTACTTGCTCGAATATTTTTTCGTGCCCCATCACTATCACATACATGAGCTATGATTCTCTTATGATTAAAGCTTCCATGTTAATATTTATTGCAACTTCACTTTGCTATATTATATTTTTTACTTTATATTTTCTCTCTGTTATATATTTATTAACAATTTTAGAAATTAATTAATTAAAACTTACAAAAACAAAATTGAGAAATCTAACACTATTCATTTTAATGATATTCAAAATGCTTAAACATGTTATTTAAATTTATTTATACATTTTATTTAAAATATAGATAATTTAGAAAATTAAATATTTAAATGTGTTTCTCAATTTTTAATAAATATATGATATGAAATATTTTTTAAGTATCTCTCAATTTTTTAACAAATATATAATAGAGAAAAAATATGTATAAAATATATACAAATTTAAAATAATATTCATGAATATAATATTATTTTAAATGAAATATTTGCTTTGAATGTTCATGAATATATTTGCAATTTAAAATGTTGTACAATGAGCGCGACAATCCCTAATGGAGACATGATGTTAGAGACTTTAAGCTAGTTAGGGTATTGAGAGCTAACTCATGTGAGGTGAGAAACTACTATATAAGTGTGTTTCTTTGTGTTATTGGTTATTCTCCCCAACTCTTAGGTTGTGGTATTTATTAAGGTTTCCTTGGGTCTGGGCCAGAGAGAAATTACCCACACTCATTTGACTAAATACCTCTGGAGGAAGGAATTTGTCACTCCTTGGATTATGGAAGAGGTCATTATCCTTATTGACTTCCTCTTTGGAATTGTTGTAGCGAGACACGTCATACCCCACATATGTGGATAAATGAGTGAGAAAAGTAAGTCAGATAGGTGAAGCTCAATTGGACGCCCCAATATGGATACCCATGCGACTTCATGGCTCAATTTGGGCGGACTAAGACTTTGTAGAACAAATTTCCCCCGCGAGTGTGTTGGCATTTATTACCCCTTTGATGGACTATCATCTTTAAGGACCCCAATAAAATTATACTAATATATAATCCCTCAAGCTCGAGGGCTCGAAGAGGATGAAGTAATTTAATACAAGAAAAGGGTAATTTATTCTTGGGGGAAATTCTAAGTTAAGTACCTTAGACTAAACTTTGAGTCCCTCAAGCGAGACTTTAAGTTGAGTCCCTCTATAGAGACTTAAAGTTAAGTTCCTCAAGCGAGACTTTAAGTTGACTTCCTCTAGCGAGATTTTAAGTTGAGTCTCTCTAGCAAGACTTTAAGTTAATTCACTCAATCGAGACTTTAAGCTGAGTCCCTCAAGGGAGACTTTAGGTTGAGTCCCTTAATCGATACTTTAAGTTGTTTAAGTATGTCTTACTTTTATACCTTTGCCTTTGCGCTATTTGTTTCCCCTCCCTATATGAGGGTTTCTATAACATCGTTTCTCAAAGTTCCTTAACGATACTATTCACGACTTTGACAATATGTTTATTGATGAAAAGACTCATAATTTATGGCGATTAAACTTATTTCAAATTTCTTTATAATATTATTTTAAAATTTGAGGTGTATTCCTCGATATCGCATAGAGAAATTTGAATATGCTTTGGCAAGGATTCAAGTAGCAAGTTCCCTGATAAGACAACAAGGATCTTTTATTAAAGATTCCTAAATTGTATTGCCTTTTAGGGTGGCCTTAGTCATTACCTTGTGAAATCTATGCATGGGCGCCTCTTAAACGAAACTTGAAAAGTTAAGCCCTTTAGAGGACAGTTCTCTCAAGCATTTTTTAGGCGAGTTCAATTTTGTCTTTGTATCCTACACATTATTTATATTCACGTCTTTTGTAGGTCGGTTTGTATCCACGCCCCCTAAGGGTTTCTCTTTAATGCACATCTTTGTGCCTTTTGGCGATTTGTTACAAAAGGCTTAGTGGCTTTTCCGTTATTCATGGTTTAGGTGAGTTAGCATGTCACGGTGGGAATGATTCCCCGTTGGTGTTAAATGAGTGCTATTGAGGCAGAAAGGATTTTTCAGTGAAGGTCCATCGACATAATTACCCCGTAGGGCGACAATAATATTCAAGTGGAAGTTCAACAATGTATTTCCATATAGGATGACAAGAATTTTCTAGTAGAAGTCCAATAATATATAATGCCGTAGAATGGCAAATATTATTCACTAAAAATATAATAATATATTACCCCGTAGGGCGACAAGGATCTTCCTTTTTCCAACAATTATTTCTAGTTTTAACCGATCCTCTTCGGCATGTAGCTTTGCAAAAATTAAAATAAAACAAAAAAGGGGCACCTCATTTAAAAATCCTACCCACGCATGGCAAGAGAGTGACACCCCATTATTCAAAGAAGACTTAAATAGTTTTTTTTTTTAAATTACAAATAGCAGTGACAATAACTCACCTTATCTAACAATATGTGGATAGGTGTCAGCTTATAAAGCGGACGACTTTAAAGAAAGATTTAGGAGATGGAGTTCCTTTTGTATTTATAAGAAAGTTAAATGAGAAAAGGCCAGGTATATTTGGTTGGTAATTGTTTGGAGTTTGTGATTGTTTAGGAACATAATCATTTTCAAGAGTTTTGCGTGAAATACCCGAGACGTTGTTCGGAGTATCAAAACATTGGTTTGGAAGTGAGCGTTCATTGGAAATATTTCTCACGCCAATTGTCACTTTTATGAGTTTGACAAAAACTCTTTGTTTTAATTGGTGGACAATTTTCCCCCGCGATTTTGGCCGTTTCTTTGTGATCTTATTTTGAGAACTTTTGTTCTTTTAATATATCTTACTTACCAAAAAAAATCTAACAATAAAAATAATTAAATATAACATAACTTACGTCAACTTCCTGATCATGCCGATCTCACTTGATAAATTCATACTTTTGAAATTTATGTTAGCTCGTATTTTGATATCTCTGAAATAGTTTAACACATTTCAGCTCTTTGTAGATGACTTATTACCTTTTAACCCTTTGCATGCCTTTCCACTATGGAGAATTCAAGAAGCATTATAGAAACCGTAATTCAATTGCAAGATTGCAACGTAATCACCATCATATAAATACATGAGGTCTTTTTATCTATAATATAAGAAAATTAATGGTTGTGGAAAAGTTAAAAATACCCTTATATGGTTTTTTGCCAACACATTAAAATTGTGTTTTTTTGGTCTTTGCACCATAAATTCTTAATTTTATTATTAAAATAATACAACTCTTATATTTTATCAAACTTATCAAATCTCTCTCCATTCTCTATTTTTTTTCTCTTTATTAACTTTCTCACATCTTTCTTCCACAAAAAAAAATTTATTATTGGTATATATTTTTTATATATAAAAAATGGTATTTATGATCGAAATATTTTTTAGTCAAAAATGATATACGGGAAAACTTTATTCAAAAAATCTATTATTGATCTAAATATCTTTGTGTACGAAAAGATAATATTGATCCAAATATTTTTGTAAATGATACTTAAATAAAAATAATATTTGTATACAGAAAAAATCTATTATTTACGAAAAATGGTATTTATGATCCAAATATTTTTTATTCAAAAATGATACACGGGAAAAAATCTATTATTGATCTAAATATTTTATTTACGAAATTTACTATTGATCTAAATATTTTATATACGAAATTTACTATTGATCCAAATATTTTTGTAAATGATACCTAAACAAAAATGAAGTTTGTATACGGAAAAAAAATCTATTATTGATCTTAATATTTTTATATACAAAAAATGTTATTTATGATCCAAATATTTTTTATTCAAAAATGGAATAGGCCAAAAAAATTATTATTGATCTAAATATTTTTACATACGGAAATTTGATATCGATCCAAATATTTTTGTAAATGACACCTAAACAAAATTAATATTTGTATATGAAAAAAATCTATTATTTATGAAAAATGATATTTATGATCCAAATATTTTTATTCCAAAATGATATACGAGAAAAAAATCTATTATTGATCTAAATATTTTTATATACAAGAAATGATATTTATGATCAAAAAATGGTATACGGAAAAAAAATCTATTATTGATCTAAATATTTTTTTATACGAAAATTTAATATTGATCCAAATATTTTTGTAAATGAAACCTAAATAAAAATAATATTTATATTATTATTTACAAAAAATGTTATTTATGATCCAAATATTTTTTATTAAAAAATGATATACGAGAAAAAATCTACTATTGATGTAAATATTTTTATATACGAAATTTACGATTGATCCAAAGATTTTTGTAAATGATACGTAAACAAAAATGAAGTCTGTATACGGGAAAAAATCTATTAATGACCTAAATATTTTTATATACGAGAAATTATATTTACGATCAAATATTTTTTATCCAAAAATGGTATACAGAAAAAAATATATTATTGATCTAAATATTTTAATATACGAAAATTTAAAAATGATCCAAAATATATTTGTAAATGATACCTAAACAAAAATAATATTTGTATACGGAAAAAAAATCTATTATTTACAAAAAATTGTATTTATGACCTAAATATTTTTTATTCAAAAATGGTATACGGAAAAAAAAAACTATTATTGATCTAAATATTTTTATATACAAAATTTACTATTGATCCTAATGTTTTTGTAAATGATACTTAAACAAAAATGAAGTCTTTATACGAAAAAAAATCTATTATTGATCTAAATATTTTTATATACGAGAAATGGTATTGATGATTAGATATTTTTAATTCAAAAATAATATACGGGAAAAAATATATTATTGATCTAAATATTTTTATATACAATATAATCAATTATTTATCTAATTTTTTTTTAATATTTTTAATTAAAGTAAATGATGTATCCAAATTTACGTAACCGAACAGAACTCGTGCGTATGCACGGATTTGTTACTAGTTTTGACGGAAATTTCACTCCACATAAATACTAGAGGCTAAACATTTAAAAAGGAAAATGCCATTTTATTGGTATTTAATTTGCGTCTAAAATTAATTATAAATCCTTTCACAATAATCAGGTGGGAACATAGTACTCCTCATGAGTTGTAGTTTACAATTTATCGAAAAAGTTAATGACTTTTTTTCAATGTAAAATAAACATCACATGGTACCTTTATTATCCAAAGAAATGTGACTTTTTTCATGTAAAATAAACATCACATGGTACTTAGGTATTATAATAGGCATGCACAACTTTCATGTTGGTTGACATATTATTTTATTATTTTTTCCAAATTAAATAGTAGTTACATTATATAGGAACACTCTCATCATGTTAGTTTGTTTATTTATTTTATTTCTTTGTAAATCTTGATATCCGACCTTGCGACCGACTAATCTAAGAGGGATTAATCCCACCGTTCACTAGTGTAGCGGGGAAAATCTGAGATCGAAGCCATAGGATTGACTCGACTCAATATTTCGTTTGAAATCGCCACCACGCTTTATTTTTTCAAAGGAAAAGGGAAAAGAACGTAAAACCCAAAGTTTTGTTTTTAAAACAAGAAAGAGAACTCAGGTTCGGGTGTTGATTATACAAGGGGAAGGTTTAAAGCACCCCTCATATCTATGGTACTCCACAGGAACCTTTTTGAAAATTTGTGTCGTGTGTGGTAAAAAAAGGGTTTGTTTTATTTTTAAAATAAGCTCGGCAAGGCATTAAGCCTTGTGCCTACATACCTCCTCGGTGCAATGGAGAAGTCAGAGCTAATGTAGTTCCGCTTTAAAGGGAAAACAGTTTAAAACGAATAAACACTTTATCGTCGTTGGAGAGAAATACACAGCTATTAATCTTGAGCATGAGAACAAATAAGTTCTTTGTTTCGCAAATGAAAGAAGGGCTCCAACTCGGATAAAATCGACGAGTATGCCACTTGCTCTCTCACGCGGAAAAGATCTCATTATATCAATCAATTTCAAAATTGTGGGGTATAACCACTCGTTCCGACAATTAACAGTGTCTAAACTTTTGAAGAAAAAGCCACTAAGGGCAAAAGATATTTTAAAAAAAAAGGTTTGGAAAAGGTTTGCAAACATAAGAAGGTTTTGTAAAAAGGGAGAAGATTTTGAAAATTAAAGAAGGGGAGGAGATGAAGAGGCTATCCTATTGCGTAAAATAAAAGCTAAGGAAAGAAACGGTCTAACCGAAATAAGAAGCTTTCAGAATCACCAAAACTACTAATAGAAGAAGAACATACCAAAATCTTTGTCTGTATTTGTTGCATGAAATATTCCAGAGTATATAGACCCATTTTTCACCTGGACCTCCACATGCTGCCCAATTAGGCATGTTGTTAGATATACTAGTCGGTCATGTGAAGGACTTTCATAACTACCACCTTTAATGTCAGTAATCACAACTGTTATAACAAACAGAAAATATTAACATAGTGAATATCATAACAAATAAATAATAAATTATCCTGCTCAGAAGTTTACCTGTACTTGCAAATCTGTTGGCATTTAATTTTTCAGATGGCATCTTATTCTCTAACGCAGCTGCACCTTCTCTGTCAGATTTACGACGGCCATATCCATTAGAGGATTTAGACTGCCCAGGTTGCAAATTCATCCTCACTTACAGCCCCTGCCCCTCAGATCTAGATAGAATACTTAGAAATTTAATTATAAATGTACTTTATATCAAATATGACAAAAGATAGAATGAAATAAACTCACGAGACTATAATCCCAAAGATTCTACTCAAGATTTCAAGAAAGAAAGCTATAAAATCAAACTAAGGACATTAGTTTTTAGGAGGAATTGCAGAATGGAGAGATTCCTGACTCCATTCTGAATTCCTACTCATAATCCTAACAATGCCAAGCAATTTAATGTAGGATTATAGCATTCACTGAAATTTTCTGTTATTTCAAACCCTTAATCATAAAGAAACAGATATCTGTAACTTGTATGATTGACTATATCAAAAAGCCTCCATGTTTTGACAAAAGTTAACATAGATTCTTATGGTGTTGTTGACCATTGTAAATCTTATTTCCAGTTCCTCAAATCCAAATCCTCCTTTGAGAATCTATCATTTCTTTAAGGCAAAAAAAACCTACATTTGGATATAAGCCGTAATAGGACCAACAACCTTGAGTTCAAGCAACAGTAAAAAATCACTAGAACAGGCTTTCGACAGAGAGCAACCCAAATAACCAGCAACACAAAACCTTACTGAAAGGTGAGGTAAAATGCAAATTTCCAAAAGAGTAGATGAAGCTATGAAGCACGGACATCAATAAAAAACACAACACCGATACTAATACGTCGACACCGATAATAATTTGAAGAAAAAAATAAGTTAAACGTAATCAGAAGTGTCGGTGTTGGTTTCAGTCACTGACACGTCTTTTTTTCAGAGGTGCCGGTGCCGCGTAGAGATGTAGTATTCAACATACAAGTCTATTCATAAATTATAACGCTCTGGGGATAATTTATGTTGGACTACAATTGGTGAACTCCATTACAGGATATTGCTAACTAAATCAAATCAATACCTACCTTTTAAGTCATTTGTAAACAAATTGTTAACTATTAAAGCTAGTACTTTTGCTGAATACGAAAACATGTTCGTAAGATTGCATATCATAAAGATTCAATGAAAGCTGAAATACATAAAACGATAGGGTTACAGTAACTGTAAGCGACTACAAGCCCTAGTTGGCGAAGAATGGTTCCATTCAGTTGTGCAATGTGAGTTAGGGTTTGAAAGGGAAAATCAAGCGAGGTGGATAAGTTCGAAGTGAGAGAGTAATTGGGAAAATCAAATTACCGAACCTTGGTTGAGAACGCAGTGGAGGTTGAAAAGATGAGTTGAAGATGAAACGTTTGGTTCGTTAGGGATTTGTTGATGATTGAAGTTGTGTTGCTTCGGTTGGTGACCGGAGAGGGAGGCGGTGAAAAAGTTTGAATATCTCCGGTGAGAGAGAGAGGTGGTGGTTTATCGGATTTTGAAGGGAGGTGCAAAACAAAAATAGCGCTGTAAGCATAAAACACTCAAAAAACCAACTAAGAGGTGATCTGGTGTGTGCGGGTCTACCATAGTATAGTGGTACTGAATTTGGACGGTTTGTTATAACGTAAATCACCACTTCATTCCTTGAAATGGTACGAGTCGCATTTATTTACACATGGAATTATTGAATTTTTTATCAATAAAATCAACTATTTAAAAAAAAAAAAACTAAGATAACCCACATTTCAAATAATTTCCTAATATATTTCACTTTAAAAAAAAATCAGTGAAGCATTGGTGTTGGCAAATTGGCGCATGCACATAAAATTAAAGAGGTGGCGCTAATTGAATTGACGTTTGTATCTGATGTTGTCAACTCAATTGTCGTTTGGTCGTAATTTTTAATAGGCGGTGTCAATTCAATTGGCACTTGTTGTGATTTTTTTAATAATGATTGATGGAATCAAAAATATTAATATTAAAGAGTGCCCCAGGAGCACTCTTTAAGCATTCCTTATAAAGAAAAAATTCCTTAAATAAATGATTTATTTCAATATCCAATACATTGAATACATGTTATTTCAATAAAACAAACTATGATATTCTTTAAAAAAGTTCGTTATTTCCATTTGTAAAACATTAAATATAAGTATTACTTACCATTTCAAACTCTTAACAAGTGCCCCTGGGGCACTTGTTAGCATTTCCCTTAAATTTATGATATGTTAACACACGAAAATTAATTAAAAAAAAACACTAACGATGTTGATTGGGTTGGTTATACCAGCCATCAGTTCCACACCCTCCGATATCCTAACTTGTGGCCCTAGCCCATGTTGTTGATTCAATGCTCCAAAACGCGCATACAACAACACTCAACTCACTACGGTTCTTCTAAACACTGTGGTGACATCTTTAAACTAAGGCGCTAAAAATTGTTAGGATATAATAACAGTTCTTCTATAAATCGTGGTGATACAATCAAGCTTTCACGGGTTCGAACCTCATCACCCTCAAATATTTTATTCCTTTAAGGTAAAGGCGTACATTTGCTTTTTTACCTTAAGTTTTCACTACAATTGTTTTTTTAACCGTTGTGAAATACTTTTCACTTAATAAAAACATAACACACAATTTATTTCGTTCATAACACAAAAGAATGTCCTAGAAAACGAGACGACATCGATAGTAAAATCTTCATCCTCTTCGACTTATGATACATTACCATTATGTGTTTGTTGTTTACTTCTTGTTCGCTCTCGTTGTGTAATAGTAATGCTTTCTGAAAGTTCTTCGCTAGGATTTATTTTTTCACATAATAACATTGTGATGTGTATTGGGTTGTTCTTATGCAGATTTTGTGACTATAACTTTGTGTAGTTACAAATTCATTATTGGGTTGTTTTAGGTTTTAGTGTTGTTAAATGAAAGTTAATGACCACAGACACCGAGAGACAAGACATGCCTAGAGAACAAGGTATTCAGAATGTTTATGTTCTTATGAATCTATATTGTTTATGTTTTAAATTTTGTGTATGAAGCATTTCCTTTATTTTCGTTTTGTTGCAACTGTGTTTTGGTTTTATTCGAATTTAGTAACATAGGATGAAACCTGATAGATTATTCATATAAGAATCCTTAATCATTTAAGAAAGTCCTAGATTAGATGTAACCTAAAGCTGAAAAATAAAAAAACTGTAGAATAAAAATTTCATTAAATAAACTTACAAAAAGTTTGACCATGTAAAAACTAATAAAAATTTTCATTAAATAATTTTTTATTAATCATATCTAAATTATTTGGCGGAGAGAATGTTTGACTAAGTATAATATGCTTCATCATCATCAGAATTGATGATGACTAGCTTTTTTACCATTCTTCTTATTGAATTCCTCTTCTTGAGAGCTCTCTTGAGTCTTAAAAGTTTGGTAGCAGGTTCTCTTTCAACGACTTGGACCTCTACAGCCACATCAGCTTTTGTTTTCTCGAATTGGATGAAGTACTCATTATGTGTTTTGGTTGTTCCTCTTCTCTTATTTCTTTGGATGGAGTTTCAGCAGAAGTACTCATTTTGATTCTTCTTCTCTGATTTCTTTGGATGAAGTTCCTTTTGTGTTTTGGTTCAAAGAGGTTTTCAGCTTTTATATTGATTCTTCTGATTCTTCCTTTTCTCTAATCTTTGAAAGTCTAAAAGCCAAAAGATTTACATGCATGTCAAGTTTTCTTCTAATTATTACTTCTTTAAATCTCCACGTTTTCTTCTCTTGAAAGTTGGAAAGATCTTCTTATGACTAGCTACATCGTGCTGTTGAATAATTACATCTCTTTGTTTTTTCAAATTTCTTTTTCCCTTCTTTGATATTCCTTCAACTCCTTCTTATGCATAATTTTATGTAATAGAATTGTGTACATTGTAGCTTGATTGGTTCCTAATGGAATTGTGTCATTGATGTAATACCAGTTTTGATATTTAATTTCCAAATTAGTGTATATTTTTAAAAGCAGAGAATTCCTTTTTTTAAAACAACATATATTTTGACAACGGTTATAAAAACTAATTGTGGCTTTATATTGAACTCTAGAATAATATAAACTCAAAAATATCGATGCTAAGAATCGAACCCGAGACCTTTAGGTATATCACAACGGTTGAGTTAACTAACATTGTGATATCGCGCGCTTTCCAGTATACTAACGGTTCCAGGACCGTGATTGTAAGCAACACATTTGAGTGTTTTATGATTTAAGGTCCCATGAACATCACCATAATGGGTTGGACCATTCAGTTAAGTCCAATAAGATGTCTCTATCCTAAATCGTTTAGTTATTTAAGCGTTGTCCCGTTAAACATTAACATACAGTGAAAATCCTAAACAACAATGATGTAGTAATTCCCTCATACTCACTCTCTCCGAAGACAATATCTGAAATCTTAAAAGATACATCTCTCTTATTATTCTTAAATATTGATCAATATAGTAATATGCTATAATTTGTGTCTATCTGGTTCAATTAAATTCTTCAACTGAGCGATACATATGAGCAAGATTCACATCACGTTAAACATCATAATAAAAAACTTTTTTTTCATTTTTTCTTTTCCTTTCCTGTAAATATCTCATAGTAATTAAGAGAACTTGAACACCTTAGACTAACACTTTTATTCCCAAAATTAATTAAAGGTAACTTTTGTTTACAAAAAATGTCGTGGAATGCTAATATTTTTCCCATGCATAACCAATTCCTGAACCTGAATTTGATTGCGATGATCATATTTTTATTCTTTAAGATTTTTATCGATGTTTTCCCTTTTAAAAAATAAACTTCGATGACGACTTCATTGCCTTCGAGCGATTACTTGCTCGAATATTTTTTTCGTGCTGCATCACTATCACATACTCCCTCTGTCCAAAATTATAAGAGAAAATTACTTTTTAGATTCATTGAATAATTAATGTATTTGGTCTATATAAAGACCAGATACATTAATTCTTCAATGAATCTAAAAAGTGATTTTCTCTTATAATTTGGGACGGAGGGAGTACATGAGCTATGATTCTCTTATGATTAAAGCCTCCATGTTAATATTTATTACAACTTCACTTTGCTATATTATATTTGTTTCTTCATATTTTCTCTCTGTTATATATTTATTAAATTTTTTAGAAATTAATTAATTAAAACTTACAAAAATAAAAATTGAGAAATCTAACACTATTCATTTTAATGATATTCAAAATGCTTAAATATGTTATTTAAATTTATTTATACATTATTTAAAATATAGATAATTTAGAAAAGTAAATATTTAAATGATTTTCTCAATTTTTTAATAAATATATGATATGAAACATTTTTTTAAGTATCTCTCAATTTTTTTAACAAATATATAATAGAAAAAAATTATGTATAAAATATATACAAATTTAAAATAATATTCATGAATATAATATTATTTTAAATGAAATATTTGCTTTGAATTTCATGAATATATTTGTAATTTAAAATGTTGTACAATGAGCGCGACAATCCCTAATGGAGACATGATGTTAGAGACTTTAAGCTAGTTAGGGTATTGAGAGCTAGCTCATGTGAGGTGAGAAACTACTATATAAGTGTGTTTCTTTGTGTTATTGGTTATTCTCCCCAGCTCTTAGGTTGTGGTATTTATTAAGGTTTCCTTGGGCCTGGGCCAGAGAGAAATTACCTACACTCTTTTGAATAAATACCTCTGGAGGAAGGAATTTGTCATTCCTTGGATTATGGAAGAGGTTATTATCTTTATTGACTTCCTCTTTGAAATCGTTGTAGCGAGACACGTCATACCCCACATATGTGGATAAATGAGTGAGAAAAGTAAGTCAAATAGGTGAAGCTCAATCGGATGCCCCAATATGGATACCCACGTGATTTCATGGCTCAATTTGGGCGGCTTAAGACTTTGTATGACAACTTTCCCCCGCGAGTGTGTTGGTATTTATTACCCTTTTGATGGACTATCATCTTTAAGGACCCCAATAAAATTATACTAATATATAATCCCTCAAGCTAGAGGGCTCGAAGAGGATGAAGTAATTTTATATAAGAAAAGGGTAATTTATTCTTAGGGGAAATTCTAAGTTAAGTACCTTAGACTAAACTTTGAGTCCCTCAAGCGATACTTTAAGTTGAGTCCCTCTATAGAGACTTAAAGTTAAGTTACTCAAGCGAGACTTTAAGTTGAGTTCCTCTAGCAAGATTTTAAGTTGAGTCTCTCTAGTAAGACTTTAAGTTAATTCGCTCAAGCGAGACTTTAAGCTGAGTCCCTCAAGGGAGACTTTAGGTTGAGTCCCTCAATCGATACTTTAAGTTGTTTAAGTATGTCTTACTCTTATACCTTTGCCTTTGCGCTATCTGTTTCCCCTCCCTATATGAGGGTTTCTATAACGTCGTTTCTCAAAGTTCCTTAACGATACTATTCACGACTTTGACAATATGTTTATTGATGAAAAGACTCATAATTTGTGGCGATTAAACTTATTTCAAATTTCTTTATAATATTATTTTATTATTTGAGGTGTATTCCTCGATATCGCATAAAGAAATTTGAATATGCTTTGGCAAGGATTCAAGTAGCAAGTTGCCTGATAAGACAACAAGGATCTTTTTATTAAAGATCCCTAAATTGTATTGCCTTTTAGGGTGGCCTTAGTCGTTACCTTGTGAAATTTATGCATGGGCGCCTCTTAAACGAAACTTGAAAAGTTAAGTCCTTTAGAGGACGAGTCTCTCAAGCATTTTTTTTAGGCGAGTTCAATTTTGTCTTTGTATCCTGCACATTATTTATATTCACGTCTTTTGTAGGTCGGTTTGTATCCACGCCTCCTAAGGGTTTCTCTTTAATGCACATCTTTGTGCCTTTTGGTGATTTGTTACAAAAGGCTTAGTGGCTTTTCCGTTATTCATGGTTTAGGTGAGGTCGCATGTCATGGTGGGAATGATTCCCCGTTGGTGTTAAATGAGTGCCTATTGAGGTAGAAAGGATTTTTCAGTGAAGGTCCATCGACATAATTACCCCGTAGGGCGACAATAATGTTCAAGTGGAAGTCCAACAATGTATTTCCATGTAGGATGACAAGAATTTTCTAGTGGAAGTCCAATAATGTATTATCCCGTAGAATGGCAAATATCATTCACTAAAAATATAATAATATATTATCCCGTAGGGCGGCAAGGATCTTTCTATTTCCAACAATTACTTCAAGTTTTAACGGATCCTCTTCAGCATGTAACTTTGCAAAAAATCAAAATAAAACAAAAAAGTGGGCGCCTCATTTAAAAATCCTACTCACGCATGGCAAGGTGACACCCCATTATTCAAAGAAGACTTAAATAGTTTTTTTTTTTTAAATTACAAATAGCAGTGATAATAACTCACCTTATCTAACAATATGTGGATAGGTGTCAGCTTATAAAGCGAGCGACTTTAAAGAAAGTTTTAGGAGATGGAGTTACTTTTGTAATTATAAGAAAGTTAAATGAGAAAAGATCGGGTATGTTTGGTTGGCAATTGTTTGGAGTTTGTGATTGTTTAGGAACAGAATAATTTTCAAGAGTTTTGCGTGATTGTTTAGGAACAGAATCATTTTCAAGAGTTTTGCGTGGAATACCCGAGACGTTGTTCGGAGTATCAAAGTGTTGGTTTGGAAGTGTGCGTTCATTGGAAATATTTCTCATGTCAATTGTGTGACTTCACCGTAGAAGCTCCCATTTCTTAATCACATAATCTCTTTTTTCTTGGGTTATGCTTATAAACACACATAACATGTAAAATGTTGATCCAGTTTTTTGCAATATAGAAGAGATTGATGGTGCGTCAAAGGACTACTGTGATGAAACCAACACAGAGTACCCTTGTGTCCCTAACAAAGGTACTACGGTCGTGGACCGCTTCAATTAACTTGGAACTACAACTACGGACCAGCAGGAGAGGACAATGGCTTTGATGGATTGAACTCTCCTGAAACAGTGGCTAATGATCCTACAGTGTCCTTCAAGACAGCATTATGGTATTGGATGAATCATGTTCACTCTGTCATGATAGGCCAAGGCTTTGGTGCAACCATTAGGGCCATTAATGGTCCATCTGAATGTGATGGTGTAAACTCCGTGGCAGTTACGGCTCGTGTTGATTACTACAGGCAATATTGTAGTCAATTGGGTGTTGCACCTGGTGATAATCTTAGATGCTAAGCTACCTAGCAACACAACACATATATTTGATTTGATGATTCTATACGCAGTGTGAATAAATGATACCATGCATACACAGTTCAATTTTCCTTTTACAATATATTAAAATGATACCGCATATTAATTTGATCATTGTTATTGCTTTTCAGAATATACTCGTGAGTTCAATTTACTTCTAAGCAAAAGAGGAAAATATTAAGTATAATTTCGATGACAACTCGGCAATCTTAACTAAAAAACGAAAAATAGCCTAGCTAATAATACCAAGCGACAGTGTTTTACAAAATAACAGAATTCAAGCATGGTGTGTGAAGAAACAGAAAATATAATCAACGTACCATGCTTTTGGCCTCCACTGATCAATTTCCATCACGATCGTCTTGAATAGGATTCCAGTGTCTGTGCCAGAAGCGCTTCTTCTACCAGGAGGAGTCTGTCGTTTCTGCTCAGAGCAAACAACTAAACAATGAATGTCTAGCATAACATGTATCGGTTCAATTCATCGGCGGTGCTGGCTCCCCTTAACTTCTTATTTTCAGAATTTAGAAAGAAGGAAGAGCAATGACATGAGATAATCCAAGAATAAAAGCTAGGTTGACTCTACAATGCTACAAGTTGTTGGCACAATCTACACCATAATTTTACAAGTATATTGACATTATTTTAACAGCATTGATTACCTCCAAAATTTTCATTTCATGGCTTAATTAGGAGAACCCCCACACCCTAAAAAAATTTGCACCATTCTACATTAGTAATAAAATACCAGGTTTCCATCAAGTTTTTTTTCTTCGAATTAGTAGGACTAACACTGCCTGATATGTTATGTTCTCTACTCTCTAGTAGCAATGCAACCAAACTACACAAATGAACAATTGGTTCATTTCATACAAAGAAAAGAGTTATACATCATCACATAGAGGATAATGCATCCAAAATATCTTCAAATTCTAAACTATCTTAAAGTTTATAGAAAAATCATCATCATCATCATCATCATCATCATCATCATCATCATCATCATCATCATCACTCAATAAGTAAACATATGATTACTAATACTTAGAGATTAAAATGTTACATGGATGGAAAGCAGAACAAACCTAGGTACCTTCCTTTCAAGATCATCACCACACCACACCAAGAGCTTTTTGCTTCCAACTCTCACTCTGTTGCTTACTCAATCAATACAGCATTAAAATCCATATCCAATTAGTACTGAATAAATGAAATTTGTTAATATTTAAACTAATAATCCGTTTAATACTATGATTTTTTATAATATTTTTCTCAATCCTTAACCCTATACGTTACTAAAAAAGGCAATATATTAAAAAATACAGCATTAGAATTAGAATTTAATCATGCTGATAAACCTAGAAAAATAGAGAGAGCAACACCAAATGCATTTCAAATAAGAAAAAGAAGACGCATGGAAATCCACCAACAAGACTAGAAAAATTCATTAAAGAAGTATAACCACATCTTTTTCTTTCCCTACCATCATAATACTCCAAACTATTTTTTTCATCACAAAATTTGCCTCAATAGGATGAAGAACATGTTGAGGTTCCTTTGAAAAGGAAATCTCGAGCAAAGAAGGATCAAGAATATACGAAGCATAGCATGAAACTGTATGATGTGCAAATTAACCCTACTTCTGCCCAAGACATGGAAGATGATGTGGGGCCAATAAACACAACTTTCCCTGAATCAAACATCCTGAATGCACACTGTTGGAATTATAAAATATTGGAATTATAAATTTGTATTTAGGAGTCAATTCATGTACCTAGGAGTCTATGCCTAGAAAATTACATACATGTATCTAGGAACTAGCAACATCCTTGAAAATCTTATCTTGTATTTACTCTCTAGTGTGTATATAATCAAATTACTTGAGTGCATTAGGAACTCAAGCATTTTACCAAATATTCAATTCTCTACATGGTATCAGAGCCTCGTTTAAGATCCGGTGGGCCACCTTCTATGGTTTCCGCTATCGGGCCACCCACCATTTATTTCCGCGCTCCAGTTGTCTAGTCCTGGGCGTGAGGGGGTGTGTTAAGAGTCCCACATCGGACAATATATGGCCTGAACATGTCCTTATAAGTGGGGGCAATCCTCACCCTACAAGCCGGTTTTGTAGGATTGAGTTAGGCCTAACCACCAAGAAGAAATTTCAACATGTCCAACAAGAAAATGTCCTTGAACGTTGCACTTTGAATACTTGTGCCGTTTAGTCCAATTACTCCCACTACTCAAAGAAATACTCTCCTATTTAGCAAAAGCCTCCCTGAAAGTACAATTTTTAGTCTCTACCACCCATAACAGAAAAAACCTTCCTGATAGCATGATGTTTCGCCCTACATACACCTATCTCCCAGTCTTTCTTAACAGCGTATATATTATAAAGTTGACAATAGTATACAACCATATGCAAAATCATAATACATATTAAAGTTTCTGCATATCAGAGACACTTCAAGTGGCTCGAAGCATGAAACAGATTTTGTTTGCTAATGCGAGCTAATTCTTATTTTGCTAAAATATAATTATAGTAAATAGATGCTAGAAAAAGACATACCATGGTTTACAAAGGCTACTTTCCCAGTCAAATTATTTTTTCTGCCATCACTTGAGCTCCCTAAAGTGTCATCCTAAAGGGAACTTGAACTTGAACTACGACCAATCAGCTCCTTCTTCTATGGCGAGGCTTATAATATGGCCTTCTAAACTATTAACTTGCATAAAAATCTTTACAATCAATCACCTTGACAGAATTATATCCAAGTCAGATCTGTAAAATATCACAGATCCACAAAGCATGCTTTATTTAGGCAATATCTATGGTTCTCGGGAAGTAAAATTCAGCCATATTTTGTAAACAACTAATTATCAACAGTCATGCACTGATTAATGCCGTGAAAGTAATAGCTTTTTTCATCATAAATTAGAACATGCATTCCACGTGAAGTGAGTAAATCTATGCTTGAATATTGCTATCCCCTATTACATAGGGTGAAACTTCCATAATTCCAAAGTAAAGCTTTTTTAAATCTGCAGAGGTTTTATTTGAACGTTGATGGGTAACATACTAAAATCATCAACTGCAAAGACATGAACTTGGTTATCTACTGTTAAAGTTGTGGGATTTTAGGTAAAATACAAGTAAAAAATATTATCGACAATAGCTTGATATTGGCTTGATCCAAAAAAGCTAAATACTAATTCCTATTTATAGGGATACATAAACTCAGCCCTAAATCAAGAACAGATCATGATAATAATATGTACTAATATAAAATCTGATCCTAAGATATTTTTTAATATTCTAACATCTCCCTCTACCTATACCCAACTCCAGGCAGACTTTCCCTTAACCCTTTGTTGCATAAGGCTCCTAACTTCAGATACTTCGTTCCATAAACCTTTTCTTGCATAGATATGTGCTAGAGTTAAATATGGAGCTGCATTACACGGTTCCATCTTAATGAGCTGATTAGCAGCCTCTCTTCCAAGCTCTACATCTCCATAAATCTTACAGGCACTCAAAATGGAACTCCATATTATACAAGTAGGATCATAAGGCATTTCCTCCATTAAATCCCTCGCCTTCCTTAGATTACCATTTCTTGCATAAAGATCAATCAAGCAAGTATATTGATCTATATCAGGTGACAGCCCGTAATCTGTTCTCATTTTGTTGAAATATTCCTCCCCTTTGTCAATAAATCCTGCATGACTACAAGCTGTTAAGACAGCACTAAAGCAGACATGATCAGGAATCAACTTCTGCTCGGTTAATAAATAATCAAAAAATTCCAAAGCCTCTAAACCTCTTCCACATTGAGCATAACCCATGATCATGGATGTCAACAACACCGTACTCTTCCGAGAAGTTTGATCCAACACATGCCGAGCCTCATCAATGTCACCACCCTTTGAATACATATCAATCAAAGCACTGTCCACAAACACATTCTCAAAACCCATTTTAATGACCAGAGAGTGCACTTGTTTTCCTTCTACAAGCACTGCAAGACGGCTGCAAGCACTTAAAATCGAAGACACAGTATGATCAGTAGGACTCATATTTCTCCCTCGCATTTCCACAAATAGTTTCAGTGCATCTTCGCTATACAGATTTTGACAATATCCAGAGATCATAGTATTGTATATAACAGTATCCTTCTCACTCGTTTCATCAAATAATAACACAGCATCATCAATCCGTCCAAAACTCGCATAACAATCAACCAATGAACTAATCACAAAATTGCTAGTATCAAATCCTCCTTTGATGACATGAACATGAAGACTTGGACAACAATCAACGATTCCATTTTCCCCCACACACGCATTAACAACACTAGTCAAGGTAAAACAATTAGGCCTAATACGAGTTCCTAACATCTCTTTGAACAGCAAGAAAGCCTCTCTTCCTAATTTGTTTGCTGAAAATCCAACAATAAGTGAAGTCCATGATACTTGATCATGTACTTTCATGGCTCTAAATACCTTCCTTGCATCCACAATGCAACAACATTTTGCATAGAAATCAACAAGTGCAGTACTAAGGAACATATTATCTTCATATCCGGATCGAATCATATACGAGTGGATTTGTATGCCGAAATGCCAATTCATGGTTTTTGAACAAGAGCTAAGTGCATTACAAAGAACATACTCTGTTGGCTTTTCCATTAGTCTAGTCATTCTGCTTAATGAATCTAGTGGTTGGTAGGTACTTGCACTTTTAGAATGCTTTCTAATGTAATCATGTTTACAAACTTTGTAGAAGAGTTTCTGCATCAAAAAATCAGCAAATTTTTTTTTTTAAGATTATGCATAATTTTCATGGTTTAATCTAAAAGCTTTGAAATAGTGTGATGATTAAGCAATTTACCCTTATCATGAATTTGAGAAGGACCTGTATCAGGAGGAACTATATGAAAGTAGGTCGTCGGAGAAGGGGTTTGGCGGCGGCGGAGGGAGATTTGAGACAAGGTGTAGTAATCGATGCAAAAGCGTGTATTTTGAACAGCGGCGGTGGGAACAATGCCGTTCGCGGCGGAGCTGAGGGTGGAGCGGTTGAGGTATGGGAGGTGAGATAAAGATAATGTGTAGTAAGTGTATGATATTAGTGTGCGCGTTAAATAGATCTACATTGTCTACGTGGATACCTTCACCATCTTTCCTTATTCTAACTTCTGTTTTCATCACCACTTTTTATTGCATGCTTTGGAAAGACAAAATATTTTTTAAAACCAGTCTAAATAAAGTATCATCATTACTCTGCATAATGTTCTCACTTCTCATGATCAATGCATTTTATTTCAAAACTTTTTTTTTAATTTCTCTCTCCCAGTACCTTTCCATTTCTTTCTACCACTGCTCTATCCACTTTATTTCCTTCTTCCTATTTTCTTTCTTCCTCTTCTTTCTTCATCATCTTTTATTATATTTTCTCTCTTTCAAAATAATTTACAAAAATGGTTTACGAAAAAAATTGTTTATGAAAATGATTTATAAATATTTTGATTATTATTTCTTCTCCTTATTTCTATTTTTTCAGAAATGGTTAACATAAATTATTTCTTCCAAAAATTCTTGCAAACTTGAAGAAAAAATATTTTTATTGATGCATGGTTAATGATTGGTTTGACTCATTATTTTCTTGATTAATTTTTTAAATAGGTTTGTTGAGGAAGTAAGTGTTCGTCTTCTTCATCCGAATTCAGGTAAGATTTTTTTTATAAAAATTGTATATTTCGATTTTGTGATTGTCCTAACAATTTTATCCCCATTGACATGATAATTTTTGCTGTCTTACTTTGTAGCAGAGACTATTGGATAGAGGTTGAGGATGAGATTCTTGAAGAGTTGGAATTTTGGGTTAGATTTTTTGATTTTGTTAATTATATGTTGAAGGAATTTGTTAAGAAGGATGATTGTGTTTAAAATTTTGGTTAAAGTTCTTGATTTATCTGAGTTTGTAGATGAATGTGTTAGAAATATGATTGAAATTTTGGTTGTTGTTCTTGATGTTTCAGGAAATTTTTTTGAATGGGGATGAATGTAGCGTAAGAAAATTTGAGGGTAAAGAGGAAAGAAGGAAAGAGAGAGAAAGAAAATATGAAAGAATGAGATAAAATAGAATTGAAATCTAAGTTTAGGTGGGAAAGGATAAGAATGAAATCTTGGAACACCTATTAGGAGATGACACCAAGATGGAGAGATGAAATCCTATGAAAATTAAAGATAGTAGATATGACTAGAATCCTGAGCAATAAGTGGGAAACAGGATTTAGAACATGATGATGATATTAATAGCATCTATATCTAAAATATTAACAATTAATAAATATCTTTAATAAAAATTTATTATCATTTATCGTCATATATTTGGAAATGTTGAGCAAACAAATCATTATTTTTTAATATTTTATTTGTTTTATTAATTTTTTATTAATTGTCTTTTCCATTAATTTTTATAATTGTCAATTAATATCAAAAGACATAAAGAGTAAGTTTCAACTATATTTTTATAGTATTTAAAAAATATATATTATATACCTAGATTATTATCTTCTTTTCAAAGTTAAGACATTTAAAAAAATTTAATTTTTTATTCTACTATTTAGATCTACAAAATTATCATAAAAATTAATTTTTATTTTGCTAATTTTTGGGAGAGAGAAAAGACATCTATATAGAAAATAATTTTTGATGAGATCTCCATATTTAACTAAGTTTCTATAATATTTTTAAGAAAAATTCTTCATTTTCAAAAAAACATAAATATAATATACCTAAATTATTTATCTTTTATTTAAGTTAAGAACAAAACTATAATTTAATTTTTATAAACCAACTAAAAAATTGTTTATTTTTAATTTTTTTAATTTTTAGATTTTAAAAAACATTACCATAAAAAACATTAGCAGTTATCCAATTTATTCCAGTTGTTCGCACTGAGATAAGAAAGAGACATGAGATTGGCACATGAAAAAAAAAAGGAGAGAGAGACGTATGCATTTATATTGTTTAGAAACATTAATTTCAAATTATTATTTTTTAATTAATAGAAATAAATAAAAATGGTAATATGACGATAAAGTCTGAATGTTTGAAAAGATAATATCAATAGTTGCTAAATATTTTTTTTATTCTTTTCTTGGAAAGACAAATATAATCTAAAATATTAAAAATCTTCCATCTTAAAAAGACAAATATTTAGTTTCTATTTGCTTCTAATATTTGCTTTCTTCTATTTTTTTTATTACATTTCTTTAGCTTCTATTATTCACATATTTTATAATAAAATTGTAGTTTATATTAAAAAATCTTATTGATTTAAATGTTTTTACGAATATCAGACATTTTTCTATACATTTAATTATTATTTTTTTACAAGTATCAGACATTTTTCTATATATTTAGATTATTATTTTTTCACGGGTACCAGACATTTTTATAAATATTCTATTATTATTTTTTCACAGGTACCGAACATTTTTCTATATATTCAATTATTATTTTTTCATGGGTGCCAGACATTTTTCTAAACATTCAATTTTTTTTCACGGGTACCAGACATTTCTCTATACATTTAATTATTATTTTATCACGGGTGTAACACCCCAAATCTACCCAACAAATATTTAATAAAATCAGTGTGCGGAAATTCAATATACAATTGGGATGTCACATTCAACATAAAACAACAAACAACTTAATCGCATATATCATAGATACATAGCACATAACTCGGATGAACCGATAAAACCTGTTTACTCTTTTAAAAAATAAAACAACTTTTATTAATAATAATAATAATATCAATTATTCAACTTCACTTCGCATAATATTTTTATTAAACTAAAACAACTTCACCAACATCATATTACTTCATAAATTCCACTTAAAAGTTAACAACTTATAGTTATAACAACAATTAAAAGACAATCGTTCATCCCCCCACTAAGAATCATCACTATAATTTCTACTAATTAAATTAATCAATTCCAACGGTATAATATTCTAATTAATTTAAACCAATTTCTTCACTAATAATAATTATAATTCTTCTCAAATTAATCCTACTAAGGCTTAATCCCAACAACCAACATAAAACATCAACAGTCAAAAATCAAAACATATTTCTAAAACTCGTATAGCACGCGCCGCGAACCTCTCTTTGCGCCGCGAACACCACAGAAACCTTCAGTTCGCGCCGCGTCCAAACCTTGGCGCTTACCTGCGCTGACAGCATCTTCCAACAAAATTAAAACTCAATTTTCTTCCTTCGATTCCAGTACAATTCAATTTCGACCATCACAGGAACATAGCAATATTATAGTTATACTCCACCAACATCTAGCAATTTTCTACAACTAATTCCTCAATAATAATAATTAGGCTAAATTACAGTTTTGGTCCCCCTGTTTTAGGTTTTTCACGATTTTGGTCCCCCTATTTTCTTTTTAAACAGTTTTCGTCCCCCATCCCAATTTTGTCCATGAACAGTGCATGAACAGTACATGTCTGTACATGAACAGTTGCATCAAAATTGGGATGGGGGACCAAAATTGTTTAAAAAGAAAATAGGGGGACCAAAATCGTGGAAAACTCAAAACAGGGGGACCAAAACTGTAATTTAGCCTAATAATTATAAACCCTAGGTTAATTTCCCACAACCATTGATTGAACTTTTATAACTTTATTCACCAACGTCAATCAATTTCAACATTCAACAATACAATCACAACACACAAAACAGAGGCAATCATACAACCATAACCCCCACATATCATTCATCATAATCCCGTTTATAGAGCTAGAACCCCACCCTTACCTTAGATATGAGATTGCTCTACTATCCCGGTTGCCATAGCTTATGCCGCCGCTTCCAACTTTTCTCCGAAAATCTTTTCTAACAACGTGCAGAGACGCACCAAAAACATGTTCGGAAATCGCTTTGTCAGACGGACTTAAAATCATCAAAACGAAAATCGCTCCAGTCAGAAGTTACCTCTACGAGTCTGGAACGTTTTGTCAAAGAACCGCGATGATCCAACAGTTGGATTGGGAGAAACGTCCGTTTTACTAAGGTGTCTGCAGAAACTTGCTGCGAAAATTGGACTTCCTCTAGCTTTTCTCTTCCGTCATAACTCTCTTATTCACCTCTCCTCCAAACCCTATTCCTCTTTGTGTTATGATAGCTCTTCCTTCTTCCAATTCTAAATCCAACATAGTAAGATTATTTTATTTAATCACTTAAATAACTTAATTGGGCCTAAGTGACATACCCCCTCCTTACTTCGCAACAACTCAAATTAAACCCAAAGTTATTTTTAAGCTCATTAATAAAATAACACTTCAGCTTTATTTCACCAAATTAATCCGATTAACTACCATGCCAACTTAATAAAATTATTCCGACTTCGTCGATAAAATTCGAATTAAATACAAATAGTCCAATATTAATAATAGTATTATTTCTACTATTATTTCTTCAACGAAATCAACTTTATTAATTCTCCGACTAACCGAATAAAATCCGACTTTAACTTAATAATTCAAATACGCTTCCCAAAATAATACCTACAATTTTGATTAATCCACGAACTTTGATTAAATCCAATGATTAAATTCTTAAATAATTTAATTAACTAATTAATTAAATTCGGGGCGTTACAACGGGTACCGGACATTTTTTTAAATATTCAATTATTATTTTTTCACAGGTACTAGACATTTTTCTAAACATTAAATTATTATTTTTCACAAATACCGAAATTTTTCTATGCATTTACTTATTTTTTTTTCACAGGTACCATATATTTTTCTATACATTCAATTATTATTTTTTCACGGGTACCACACATTTTTCTATAAATTTAATTATTATTTTTTTCACATGTATTAAATATTTTTCAATTAAAAATATATATCTGAAATAAATGCGCGTCCCATATTAGAACCCGTGCGAACGCACGGGTTTGTTACTAGTTTCTTTTGAAAGAAAAACAACCTGGCTAAACGTACAAAAGAGAGAGAAAAATTAAAAAATTAGGGGAAAAACACCTCAATACTCTAAAATACTATTCGAAGATGTATTTTCGAAGGCATTTATATTCTAATTTTAAATATTCAGATATTCATCTATGAAATCACCATTTTTTAAATTTATTCATTTAAATGTTGGATTTAAAATGTCAAATTTTTTTCAGAGATGCATATTCGAAAAAATTCTTTTCAAAAAAAATTTGGGATATGGATTAGTTTGGATATGCATATCCGAAGTATTCTAATATTCCTTTTTTTTTTAATTTTATTTTCAAAAATATTGAATTTTTCGGATATACACATATCCAATAATTTCAAGATCAAAAATAAAGTTATTTTAGAAATTTCATTGCAGATTTGTAAAAGGGTATATGAGTGTAAAAAAAAATTCTCAAAAATTTAAAATTAAAGAGGTTTCTTAACTCATCCCATCGGATTTAAAAATATCTTAAGTAATTTTAAAAATATCATTAAAAAATTAGGAAATATATTTTTGATTGGCACCCTCTCAGTCTCACATACAACTTTTTTATGTTTGAAATAAGTTCTATTTTTCTAAAAATGCATTTTCAATTTTTAGTTTTATATATTCAGTAAATGTTTTGCTACTTATTTTATTTTTTGTGTGGGGTAAGTGATTCAAAACTCAATTATCTAGAAATAATTTGTTGTTTAGAAATAAATTAGTTAGAATTTTTGTATGATGAAAATATATATATTTATTTAAATTAAAAAATAGTTTTATTTAAAAATATGAAATTAATATTTTTTTTACAATTTTTCTCTGAAAATGAAGATAAAACTATTTTGATTTCTTTTTTAAAAAATAAATAAATTTGACGATAAAAGCTGGGGCCTTTAGTCCAACTTTAATTTCAGGGGTCATTTATATGGTGAATTACTTAATGGGAGGTCTATTAATTTTAAAACCTCTACACTACCAAATATGTGAGTCATAGTCAAGTTTTGAAGTTTCATATAGATTTGGTGGTCTCTTGTTAAACATTTGCTAGAATCGGAAATGTATTTTTGAAAATTTTCGGAAATGTATTTTTGGAATAAATTAAGTCGTAAAATAGGGTGTATCTAAAAAACAAAAACAAAAATTGTATGTGTATGGGTGCATTCCAAAAATGCATTTCTAATTTTTAGGAATATTTTTGAAATTTCGCGTGGTGCGCTAGAAAAGCATGAGTTAAGAAATTCTCAAAATTAAAAGGCACCGAAGGCCTGCTCCTAGAAAACAATGAAAGAAAGACATTTCTATCAAAACAACCGCTCTACTCTACGTAACACCATCTAATTGATAACTCGATTATAGCTCAAACCGTCATACCCACTCTCAAAACCACTAAACTACATTGGATCAGATCAGAAAAATTGATTCGCTAAAGGTTTAGACAAATGATAGAGTTCTGAAATCATTCAGAGAAGAAGAACGAGTTCAAGGTTGGCCTGTTGAGAAAATAATGTAAAGCCAAAAAAATATTTTCCCACCACCTTCACGTTTGTTTGTTGACAAATTAGAAAACAACTTATCATTACACACAGATCAGACGGTTCAAACCATTGCATCAAAATCATAACCAAATCTCCCCTAAATTTGACTTTAACTTCTAAAGATAAGAAAAACTCAAAAGGAATCTCATACTCACTAGGAAGATCCCATTGTACCCCTAACCACTTAAGGATTCTATATTATGCTCTAGAAGCTAAATTACAAGTAATAAAAAATATGAAGCAGATTCCAACCTAACCCCCGCATAAGATACAAAATATCCTTAGGGTCAACTATGACCTTCCGCTTGAACATGTTCTCACTAGAAGGGAGCTTATCCAGCAAAAGCAGCCAAAATAAGACCACCACCTTAAAGGGGGGCTAACCTACCCCAAATAAAAGGACACACCAAGTTGTTAGCGAGAGAGGCGAGGTTTGTTTGTGTTTTGTAAGCAAGCGCGTCAGAATAAATTCTATCTTTAAAATTATTTCAAATTCACATATCACTCTCCTCACTAAGTTGGAACTCTTGAAGGACTGAAAAAAAGTCGGATACCAAAGGTTCTTTATGAATGAAGAATGGTCTCCTTCATCAAAGGTGCCACGAGATCCTACCCTCAACCTATCTCCTTATCTCTCCCACATATTTCTCTAGAATTGGAGAGATGGGAAATAGCTTTTCACTACCAAAATTCAAGAAAATTGTGGGGGTTGATAAAGTAAAATTACGTCCGTTTGAACTTCCGTAATTTACGAAAATAGTAAATTTGACTGCCGCTAGGAATAAAATGGTGGTTTTATACTAACTGCCACACAAACCGTCGTAATATACAAAGTATAAAGTGTCAGTTTTATTTTGTAATTAACGACACTTTTAACTCACACAATCTTCACTATTTACCTTTAAAAATAGTAAAATGTGGTGTTTTTAACCGCCGCAATATACAGATTTTTCACACAAAAAAATTGATAACTTATCATTTGTTTTTAAAAATTGTTCTGGTAGAACACTTTTGATTACCTCCCGGAAGAAGATCCCGGCGAGGTCACATTGGAGTTTGTAGTGACTTGCTTTAGGGATTTGAGCAGCACATCTAATGCGAGCTCTATAAAATATGCGTCTTGCTTATTCCTCGATTAGGAGCCCTATTTATAGCTGCTGGAGTCATAATTGCTCTCATTGATGGAGATACCTTGGATTCCCTCCATAATGAGCGAACTGTTGTAACTCCCGCCGTTTTTGTTTTAAAGAGCCGTAAACCCCATAACGGCAGGGCTTTCTAGTCTGCGCTCGACGGTTAGGACCGGCCTGAATGGGATATTAAAGGTCCATCTGTAACGCCTTACATGCTGACTTGCAGGTACCATCTACGATTGGATGAGAAGTCCACATCCGAGTTAAGCGTCTGCTCCGTCCATGTGCTTTTGCCGAGTTGTGCCAATAGTCCCCTTGGGACCGCTATGCTTTTATTCATTAGGTGCCGACTTGCTGAGCCGGCCCAAAACTCCTCAAATATGTACAAGCCTACCAATCTAGAGTTCCGTAGGGACGAATATTTTGGTTCCCTAAAGGTTGGTCTTGGGCCGCCCTAGCAAATCGGAGAATTGTCCTTACTCAAGAGTCGAAATTGAGTTGGCGTGCGATTGTGGATTTTCAAGACCATTGAAGGGTTTATCTTTCCAACACGTGTTTAGTAATGATGGTTTTTATTGGGAAACGTGTATCAGTTCCATACCTTTATTAACTTCTTTAAACCTTAGTTTAGAGATTCTAAACGTTTCAAACTCTTCCATCTTCCTCACCAACTAGCATAATTGTTCCTCAAGCAAAGTCTTTCTCAGAAACAAACCTTTCTCCTCCTTCATCGTTCATTCTCCAAGTAAATTTTTATCACCTTTTTACTTGCTTTTCTTATATGCCGTGAAATATCCATTCTTTGGAAGAGCATACTTTGGTGTGGGGGGGGAAATGTTTCTGTACCCCTAACCCGTCTTTGTGAGAGATGGATCCTTTACTAAGGATCATGCATGGACTTTGTGGGGGGAGCGTGCGAACAAAAGAAGTTCGGTGACCCTTAACAAAATAGGAAAACTACGGGAGAAGTGCCACATTTCTTCCACTGACAGTGAAGAGGATGTTATTGTGGAAGCTTGCGAGGAAGGCAGAATGGTGGGCTCGTTTCCCTCTCAAGATGCAGAGGATGACTTTTTCTATTTCTACTTTGGATCGTGTCGCGCGCGGAAACGACACCCTTTCCAAAAAGAAAAGGTGTGTCCAGTGACTCCTATGGGGTTTCTCTTTGTTTTGAGAAAAGAATGCGTAACACGAACTTTTAATCTATCCTACGAATAGGAAGAGGAAAAAGATCTTAATAAACCCTAAGTTGGTTAGGTCCGGGGAGCACCTAGGAGAGATTCTAAGGATCGGGAGGTCGGTTATACAGAGAGAAGGTATTAGCAGCCTAAGTATCAGTAGTACTCTACGGGAGCGCTTATGTATTTTTATCCGGGGGTTGGTTGTGTTTATTGTTTATTGGGAAAGTTTCTCCTTTGTGATAGGAGAGAGTGAATTGATGAAAAGACAGGGAAACTGTCTATTTTTTTTTTGTTTGCTCGCAAAGATTCCTTGTGAATCTCATGCCTACATATCCCTAGTGGAAGTCAGAGCTTTTTGTAATTCGGGGAACTAATAGGGAAATGCCATGAATTTTTGTGTTTTGTTTAAAGCCCAAGATTGAAGCTGAAAGAGTTTGATCTCTAATGAGAAAGAGACAAGTCGTCATCTTAAAAGAGTGATATCTCTATTATTCCACCATAAACATTTTTGAAAAAACAACCATGCATTTTATTTATTTTTTTCAAAAAACCCGAATAAATATATACCTTTTTATTGGTTATTTAAAAATATCCAAAAAAAAATGTAAGCATTTTTACTTGTTATTTCGATTACCCATAAAGATTCATAAAAAACATGACTTTTTACCGTTTTTATCGAAATATAGTATGCGATAAAAATGCGTATTTTTCACCAAAAAACAGTATGAATGAAAAATTTTGATAAAAATTAATATTTATTGGTCATAAATGCAGTAATTTGCTCCGAAAAATATGTTAAAGTTTAGAGGTTTTCAAAAACTTCAAAATATTATAAAGAATTTGTGAAATGAAATTTTCATATATCCGTTAAAGTTTAGAGGTTTTCAAAAACTTCAGAATATTATAAGAGATTCATCATGTCATATAACTTTTTAAAAAATAACAGTGTGACTTGATATTTAACATGGTCGTGATTGATTGACAGTGTAAAAGTGTATATCCTTCTTTTCTCATATTATAATGAATTTATGAAATGAAATTTTCATTAGGATTAATATGATACATAATAAGAAATTTTGGGGTGCCGGATCAAGCTCTATAGGGGTGATATGATAAATTCTCGTTTCATTAAAAGTAAATAAATCATATCAATTTTGGTATTTATTTGGATTCTTAAAATTGGATTTATTTCTTTTTTTATCATTAATATTTAACATTTTCACCAAATCAAATAATAATAAATAGTTAATTAAAGCTGAAATTTTATTTCGTAGTCTAAAATCATGACTACTCTAATATTCTTTTTTTTATTTATTTGGTCAATAAAAACATTAAATAAAAAATCTCAAATATTATAATGACTTGACCAAAAAATTTATTGACCAAATCGAAACAAACAAATATTTTTAGTTGGCCAAAATATAGTTGTTTAACACATATATCAACCAAAAGTTTTGATCATGCTAATACGTATTCAATAAAATCCACTGAATCTATTTTTAGTGGTCAAAATATAAATTTTAAAACTTTAAATTTTACATAATAATCGAATTACAAAATAAATTGAACTAGTTGGTCAAAATATAAATTTTACATAATAATGGAATTACAAAATAAATTGAACGCAGCAGCCAATGTCACAAACCTAGTCTTAATTCTTAAGAAAAAGACTGAAAATGTTTACCGCATAAGATACGATTCTCAAGTAAAATTTACCTGCTTCTTACTTGTTAATCGGTCTGGATCGGTTTTGAGGCAAAAACTCATTCGTACCAGCGTCTCTCAAATGTCGCCCGGAGGCCTTCCTGAAGAACTTATCACAGAAGTCTTATCAGTCCTTCCTGTGAAATCTATTTTACGATTCAAATGCGTCTGCAAGCCATGGGAATTTCTCATCTCTGATCCTTTTTTCGTCGAAAAGCATCGTCATCAATCACAAAAACGAAACAAGCATCTCGCGCTGATCGTGTGCAGGCCTTTCACGCGTAGTGCTGAATATTATTATGACAGGGACTGTTCTGTCGTACCATTTCCCCTCAACAGATTACTACTTAATCCATCCATAACCATTCCCATCCTTCCTCATCACCGATTGCGATATAAGCGCTGTTTCCGAGTCATCGGTTCCATCAATGGATTGATCTGTTTGTTTAATTCTTATAGAACTCGCAGCGGTCCATATGGTCCGTATCATCGAAACACCTGGTTCCGTTTGTGGAACCCGGCCACCAAGACAATATCTCAAAAATTAGGCTCAATTATCCATCCCTCTATCCATCCATATTATTCTGGAGAAGATCGATCTAACTATCTCAGGTTTGCATTTGGTTATGATAAATCAACAGACACTTACAAAGTAGTGGCATTCTGTCCTAACGAGGTGAAAATTTTCAGTTTTGGTGATAATGTTTGGAAAACTATTCAATGTTTCCCTGTAATTCCTTTATATCATGTGGTTGTGGTTCGCCATCAACACCAGCGTGTCAACGAAGGTGTGTATTTGAGTGGCACTATTAATTGGTTGGCCATTTTAAATTGTGAATACTTTTGCACATACATCGAAGATCTAGATGTTCCAAAAATGGATCAATTTGTGATTATCTCGCTCAACCTGAACAAGGAGACATACCGTCGGTTGCTTCCCCCGTGTATAGAGGATGTCCCGTATATTTTGCCAACTATAAGTGTGTTGAGGGACCGTCTTTGTTTTTCCTACCATATTGAGACTACTCATTTTTCTATATGGATGATGATGGAATTCGGAGTCCAAGAGTCTTGGACTCAATTTCTTACTATTAGTTATGTGGATCTTCAAATTGATTATGAATCCCGTCGATATGGTTATGATTATCTACTCTATCCACTGTGCCTTTCTGAGGATGATGACACAATAATACTATCAAATAGTCACGAAGAGCAGGCCTTTCTCTATAATTGGAGAGAAAATAGAGTAGAGAAAACTAGAATTACCAACAGTGTATTGTGGATGTTTTCTCCTACCTATATCGAAAGCTTGGTTTCCACTGGTGGTTGAAAGTAAGTCCCTCTTCATTATTTTATTTGTTTGAAATCGTTGATCTCTTATAATACTAGACTATCTGTGTATTGCTTTTATGATGGCTTAGGCTATCATATTCATACTGTTAAATGATCATATGTTAGCTATTCTTTCATGTTTGATAATATTAATTCTATGATCTTTATTTCTCATAGGATGCAATTTTGAGAATTATGCATTCATATTTTCCATTGCTTTTAGATATTTCTCTAATGGGTACTATGGGTCCATTTTGAATCATAGGACGGAAACCCCAATTTCAAGCCCATTAGACGTTGTTGATGGTTGCATGCAATATGGTAAGAAGAAAGGGAAAAAAAAAAAGAGAGAAATATGCCGGAATTTATAGTCCTCTTGATGTTTCTTTTGAGACCTTTGCAGAAATTTAGTGAATTTGTCACTAACTATGTGTAAGGATGCAAAACTCTGTAATAGATATTCTTGCAGTTGCATAAGTTTAATTATATGTTTGTTTCTCACCCTTGTGTTTGATAGAGACCCGAGTATGAGTTAAATAGGAAAAAGAGCTATTATTGTAATAAAGAGTGTGGTGAGGTTATATGGTACATAATGAGTGGGGTAGGCTGCTTAGTTGGCAAGTTTGTTATGCCTCTTAGCAGTATATAGAGTGAGGTGAGGGAGTGTGGGGATTATCATGGAAGAATATAGTTTGTTATGAACAGTTGGCTTCAAGCCTCTGTAGGAGCTATGCTCTGTGGGCATTAGGATATTCATCCTCTTGCATTTACCTTTCCTCTTGCATTTACCTTTCAGTTTTAGAAATAATACACTATTTTTCATATTTGTGCATTTTAATCCATTTCTTATATATTCTCTAAGTTGCGGATTTTCGGGTTCGCAACAATGGTCCGACCTGCCGGATCCGACGGAGAGCCAGTGATATCTACGAAGGTGGTTCCTAGATTCGACGGAACAGAAGATGGTTATTGGTGGCTGATCCAATTAGATCGGTATTTTGAGGCTAACACTTGGCTTTGTGAAGGAAGAAAGGTGGGATGGGTGACTGCATTTGGGTTGTGTGGTAATGCTTTTACCTGGTGGCTTTCTTGGAAGAAAGGTAAACAGGATGTCACATGGCAGAATTTTGAAAGGGCTTTCATTATGAAATTCATCCCAGATCTGTGGGAGATGATGGATCCTGCAGAAGTTGAGGAGGAAGAAAACCATGATTATGTTTTGAATAAGACTGCAGAGAGCAATTCAATGCCAAAGGGTGCCGAGAATCAATCTGTGCTAGATGTGATGAACAACACTGGAGAAATTACGTCTTGCAATGAATTACGACCAAGGTTAACACCTCAGTCAGAAAAGATCGCAGAGATGGTAACGGAGAAGAAAGAAGTGAATGAGGTACAAAGAGGAAAGAATCAGGTGTTTGTGTTTAAGCCTCCTCTGTCGCCGGAACCGACGGACTTGGGTTCACCAATTAAGACTTTACTTGAACCAAAGCCACCTGAACTACTCCCGCTGGAATTAAGTCCGTCAGATTCGCGATACTCTGATCAACTCACGACAACACATCCACGGGGAGAACCGCCACCCAAACCCTCAGATGGGTCGATTCTGGTTGGAGGCATATGTGAGACAATTCTTCCTCAATCGGAATATTCAATCATAGTTCACCGTGTAATAACGATGAAGTCACTGCAGAACGAGTTAGAACGGGTGCGTGTAATAGAAGATCCGACCCGAATGAAAGAGGGAGATATAAGGGCAAATCTGTCATTTTGTAAGTTAGGTCAAGACTTAAACATAATGGGCCTGGTCCAATTAGATGAGGTCATATCACTACTGGGCCCAATTGCAATGGGTTGTAACCAAGGGAAATCCTATAGAATCTACACAAAGAGGCACATAACGCAGAAACCTGTGTATTTGGATTCCAATCCTCTGTTACGACAATCCAAACCACCGCCACTGCCAATTCTTCATGTTAAGAATGTAAAGTGGCTCACACCCAGTTTGGATTTGACAAGCGAGATGTTATTTTTGATGGGGGTACATATCATAAAAATAAAAAATGGTTATGTGTGTTGTTTTTCACACTTACAAAACGCAGAGCTAGTGACTAAGCAACGAGAAGGTTCGACTTCCGCTAAGCAGTATTTTCCCCAATCCATTGCTCCAAATATTAATCATGAAGGCAGTGGGATGAGCTCTCTTATTTTCACAAATGGGTTACAGAGGAGTCTCGGGAAGGAACTCGTAGAATTTTTGGGAAGAGGAGCATCATGGGTTCTAAAACTGAAGATTAGCAAGAAAGAGAAACAGAAGACTTATGTGGCTACAAGGACAAGGGCGATATCCAGGTATGAGAGTAGTAAATCAGTACATGTTGCTACAAGAAAAACACTTGATAATTTTGGTCAAAGTGCAAATGATGTCCCTTTGGAACTCGATGAACATGAGCCAGAATTTCTTCTTCTCATAAATGTAGAGTCTCCCTTCATGGAGAAGTCTCTAATAGCTGCAGACCATACACCTAAAAGGGTTAAGACTGATAAGAATATGCTTTCCTATAATATCCTGAGAATAAAATCATTGACCAACATATTACTTGATATTGAGAAGGAAATACAAGCATTGGGTGTTGAGCTAGTCTTAATTGACTCAATACTTGCAGCTTCAAGGAAAGAGACAAGTACACCTACTGATTGTGCTTTGATAAAGCCATCAAGACACCACATGTTTGGAAATGTAGCACTTGCAGTATGTTATGTTCTGGGTATTCATAGGTTTGCAATGGAACTAGATGGGTATGATCAAGGATTGGTAACAAGTACAAGGTCTATTATTGTGGTCAATTACATGGTGCCTAAACCAATTTTGGTCAGTATTGACCCACTTCAAGTTCTTGAGGCAATCAAAAGAATTTTGGGTTGTATATATCCTTTGGTTTCCAGAATTTTGTCTTATATGGGACCTGTTTTAAATAAATCTATAGAGAGGAATGATGGTTTTACAAGGGGGCCATTAGGTTTGGCAATTATGTCGTTGTATTACGTTGTACCGATCCGACAATGGGATCCAGGAGAGTTCAATTTTCCTATGGCAGCTACAACTTGTGACTACTGTTGGAACGGTTTGCTCAACTTTGTATTTGATAGAGGCAAGTTTGATGGATGCAAATTTCAACCTTGGGGACAAGGTTGTTTTGAAGGGGTGGGTATTGATAGAGACCCGAGTATGAGTTAAATAGGAAAAAGAGCTATTATTGTAATAAAGAGTGTGGTGAGGTTATATGGTAAATAATGAGTGGGGTAGGCTGCTTAGTTGGCAAGTTTGTTATGCCTCTTAGCAGTATATAGAGTGAGGTGAGGGAGTGTGGGGATTATTATGGAAGAATATAGTTTGTTATGAACAGTTGGCTTCAAGCCTCTGTAGGAGCTATGCTCTGTGGGCATTAGGATATTCATCCTCTTGCATTTACCTTTCCTCTTGCATTTACCTTTCAGTTTTAGAAATAATACACTATTTTTCATATTTGTGCATTTTAATCCATTTCTTCTATATTCTCTAAGTTGCGGATTTTCGGGTTCGCAACAGTGTTCTTCTGTGAATACTATAAGTTGAATAAGTTCATTTTGATGACAGTTTGATGCAGATTGTGTTGAAATTCAAAGAATGATATGCCAAAGTGTTATGTGCAAGTTTTCAAAATGTTGCAGAGTGGTAATTGTTTGTCTGCATTGAGATTACCACCACTTCACTTTTATCTTAAAGCTGTCTTCCTTGTTCTGCTCCATGTTAATCTCCAAACATAATATTACTTCTTATTATTCATATACTTTCCCTTATGCTTTGTTTGTATTGATGGAATTGGATGGAGCGGAGCGGAATGGAATGGAATAAAATGATATTCCGTTGTTTGGATAATTTAAAAATGGATGGAGCGGAGCGGAAAGGAGTGGTATGGATTCCATTCCATTCCATCACTTACCACCATATTCCTTCCCCTCCGATTTGGGCGGAATGAATAATTTGTCTTATTCTGTTCTAAAATTTCTAAACAATGAAATGGTACATTCGTTCCGCTCCGTTCCATTCCGCTCCGCTCCATTCCGCTCCGTTCATTTCGGGATATCCAAACACAGCCTTAGAGAAATTCCTTGAAGAAAGAACTTGGCAAATAATTTTAGAAAAGATGCACCTTGACAATCAAATGTTGTATCTACTGGAATACAATAAATACTTCAGACTTCAACCAAACACAAGTGCTTCCTACAACTTTAGTTAGCATGGACCACTTTTATGCCGTTGCGAATTTGCAACATTCACTCATTCGATTTTTTTAGGTCGTTAGATTAAAAAAATGTATAAAATTTTAAATTTTTTTTTTATTTAATACAAATTAAAAATTATATTTAAATTTAAATCGTTTAATCCAACTATTAGAAGTGTCGAGAATGCGTGAATGCAATAAATGGATAAAATTTTAAAATTTTAATATTTTTCATTTAATATAAATTAAAAATTATATTTAAATTTAAATCGTTTAATCCAACTATTAAAAGTGTCGAATGCGTGAATACAGCGAATTGTGACCGCAGTGAATCTGTTTTCAGTTTGCGTATGTTTTGCAACAAAGATTTTTCATCCATTGGTAGGTCTATTTCAACTCTAGGCATACTCCCCTAAACTATTATGTCCAATTTAGAAAGTCAAAAAGAGTATTTTTTATAAATAATTTCTATAGATGAATTACATACTAAAATTTCAAAAGGGATTGAGAAATAATCGTTGAAAAAAATAAAATAATTAAGAATAAATCAAAAAAAATTAGAATTTAAAATATTTATTTGAACTCTAGTTTTTCAAGTTATTTAAATTTTAAATTTTAAATTTTTTAATTTAATGAAAAATAAGATGTAATAAAGAAAAAGTTAATAAAAAATATTGATGATTTTAAGAAGAAAGAAAATGACTCAAGAAAGAGCTAAAATACCAAGTTGAAATTTATATTTTTGGGGTGTTTTTTTCACTTAAATTGATTAATTAAATTGTATTTGTGCTTGTATTAGTAACAACCACAACTTTATAAAATAGTTGAAGGATTTATTGAGCTTCTTATAGATTCAAAAGTAGTTGGTAAAAACATTTTGAATTCTGGACTAAGAAGTATAACTAGAATGTCATTGGTACATTAAATTCAACTGTTGCTCAAACTGAATTGGAAGGTGCAAGTTTATCATATTTATCGTAAGTCGAATACTTATGCATATGCACTTGCTAACATAGAGTGTGATCTTTCTACTACAATTTTTCTTCTTTTATTAATTAATTGATTGTATTAGAGTCTCTATTAATTGCTATATAATTTATTTTTTTCAAATTCGGCCCATTCAGCTTATCATATTTCTTCTTTAAGTCACCATCATTGTTTCATTATTTTAAATTTCATCAGGATTCTTCATCAATTCGATCATGTTAACATTTTCTCTCTTCTAAAATAATATCCAAATCATAAATTGAAAAATATATTACAATTAGAAGTTAACATTCCATTTTCGTGTTTTAAGAAGATTGGACACCACACAAAAACACATCTATTATCTTCTTAATACGTAGTCATAATAATCATGGTATAGGACTAACTATTAGAAGATTAGTTTGAAGAGACTTGTTTTGAAATTATCATACGACTCGATATAAGATCTAACCAATTCAAAATTTCAGCCCACAATTTCGATTGTTCAAGTCTAACAAATAGATAAACCTTTGTTAAGAAACTGCACACAAGAGCCAGACACCGCACTCATATCAGTCTTTGGAGTCAATTCAACGGTCTTTCGTATTACAAGACACATTTGTTGGGGTGATTAAAATGTAGTTTTTATATAGGCGCAATATTGCTCCACTTCAAAGCATGATTCATTCTATTCCTACAAATTACAAATCTCAGATCTCACTTAAATGTCGAAGCAATAACCTTGCAGACACACGTTCTCTCTATTTATTGGAGACTCCATTATCATGCCATATAGATTCCATGCTAAACTTTTTAAGTTGCTCTGCCCCTCTAGGATTTTGATTTTGCTACTTATCTTGTTTATTATCTTTTATCACTTAATGTTTTATTAATTGAGTTTCCTCTAAGTTCGATCGTTGTGTCTATATTGTGTCATATTATCTCAAATATCATTTACACCTAGGGCTGCCAAAATGTCCCTCAAAGATATTGTGTTGGAAAATCTTGTGTTTCTTATCCTTTAAATGTCACCACTTAATCGGTGGAGCCCCTTGTGGCTTCTTCTCTCCACTCTCATCTTGACTCTAACATCAATAACTAATACTTTATATTTAATAGTCAATATCTCTCTTAGTGTAACTTTACCGTCCAAACAAATATTCTTATTTTATTTCCTAATAAGAAATAAATCTATATGAGAATATGTTACCCACTCTTGAATATGATAAGATGCTCATATTTTTACTAAAACATGTATTAGCTATAATAAGACTAAAAGTTGACGAAAAATCTAGCACGAGTTTACCATCCACATTTTTACTTCCCAGAGATCATACCTCTCATGTACTCCCTCAAAGCCTCTCGATGCGCTCCCTGCATGCCTCATTAAGACCCCCTTTAAAAAATTGATCTCCTTAAGTATATCATGAACTAAACCTTCTAAAAAATTGATCTCCTTAAGTATATCATGAACTAAACCTTCTAATTCCTCTCAAATTTGAATTTTAAAATGTCCTCAACATGAGGTGCGTAAACACTAATAACAACAAATCTGTCTTGTTCGACTACTAATTTTAGGACTATGATCGATCTTCTACCCTTTTATAATAACTCTCACCCAATTTTTCGATCTAAATTTTCCATTGTACCAAAGCTTAAACCCCAAACTATGTAATTATTTTTCTTCACTCGTCCACTTAATTTCTCATAAGCATGTAAAATTGATCTTCCTCTTAATCATAGTGTCTATACTTTATGTTCTAAAATCTCACACTCAGTAACTACCTTCTTTACACACTCCCGGTCACAAAATTGTGGAAACTTTTGCTTATTTTTCATTGCAGTGTTCCTTTCTCTATTTAATTGATTAAAATTTTCATAAATCTCTTCAAATATATATATATATATATATATATATATATATATATATATATATATATATATATATATATATATATATATATATATATATATATATATATATATATATATATGAAACTCATTTAGTGAGATGCATGTCAATTTTATTATTTTATTAATAATAATAAACGAGTGTTATAAGCGTGTTTGATAACATCCCTCTAATTATGAAATAAGAGACTGTTGGTGCAAAAATGTTTGACTTTAGATTGATAGACATACTATGGAGAAGGAACCGTAATGTTTGACCATTTTAATAAACACAGCCGTGTTAACTTTTCTGCAAGTAAAACTAAAAGTCCATCCACTAAACATCCCACATGCTCTCTAGAAAAGGATTGGAATTTCAGTCTTTGACATGTTCAAACTCAAACGTCAACCACATAACTAAACAGTACGTAGCATTTCTTCATTGCAAATTCTCAACCACAACACCTACCAATCAATATAAATACAAAACCCTCCACCAGCTTATTAAATAACTTAAATTCACTCCCATTCCTCTCAAGATGATGAAAAACAAGTCATTAAACATATCAATAGCAACACTTGCTATTGCCTTTCTTATTGTGATTATAGTACCAAAAAATGTGAGTGCTCAAAACTGTGGGTGTGCTGAAGGGGTGTGTTGTAGCCAATATGGTTATTGTGGAAACACTGATGCATATTGTGGCACAGGGTGCCAAGAGGGTCCTTGTAAAGGAGGAAATATTCCACCTAGTACTCCTAGTCCTAGCAATGATGTTAATGTTGCTGACATTGTCACACCAGAGTTTTTCAATAGTATTATTGATCAAGCTGCCTCTAGTTGTGCAGGAAAGAGCTTCTACACAAGAGCTGCTTTTCTTGATGCACTCAATTCTTATAACCAGTTTGGTAGAGCTGGTTCTTCCGATGACTCCAAACGCGAGGTTGCAGCTGCTTTTGCACATTTTACACACGAAACTGGACGTAAGTATTCAATAAATTTCATGTTTCTTAAATCTTAATCACACATAATCTCTTTTTTTTTTAGTAATGTTTATGAACAGACATAACATGTGAAATGTTGATGCAGATTTTTGCTATATAGAAGAGATTGACGGTGCATCAAAGGACTACTGTGATGAAAACAACACAGAGTACCCATGTGTCCCTAACAAAGGATACTACGGTCGTGGACCAATTCAATTATCTTGGAACTACAACTACGGACCAGCCGGGAAGGACAATGGTTTTGACGGATTGAACTCTCCCGAAACAGTGGCTAATGATCCTACAGTGTCCTTCAAGACAGCTTTATGGTATTGGATGAAAAATGTTCACCGTGTTGTTAACCAGGGCTTTGGTGCAACCATTAGAGCCATTAATGGTAAACTTGAATGTGATGGTGCAAACCCCAACACAGTTAAGGCTCGTGTTGATTACTACACTCAGTATTGTAGTAAATTGGGTGTTGCTCCTGGTGATAATCTTACTTGCTAAGCTACCTAGCAATACAACACATACAGATTATATAGTACAGTATTTGATTTGATTTACGCAGTATGGATAAACGATACCATCTATACACACACAATTCAATTTCTCCTTTTACAATATATTAAAATGATATCATATATTAATTTGATTATTGTTATTGCTTTTCAGAATATACTTGTGAGTTCAATTTACTTTTAAACAAAAGAGGAGAATATTAAGTATAATTTGGATGACAACTCTACAATCTTAACTAAAAAACAAAAAAACCTAACTAATACCAAACAACAGTGTTTTACAAAATAACAGAGTTCAAGCATGGTGTGTGAAGGAAGAAACAGAAACATTAATCAAAATACCATACTTTTGGCCTCCGTTGATCTAGTTCCATCTCAATCGTCTCGAATAGGACTCCAGTGTCTGTGCCAAGAGTGCTTCTTCTACAAGGAAGAGTTTGTCGTTTCTGCTCAAAGCAAACAACTAAACACTGAATGCCTAGCATAACATGTATTCATTGGTGGAACTGGCTCCACTTAACTTTTCATTATCACAATGTAGAAAGAAGGAAGAGTAATGACATGACATAATCCAAGAATAAAAGCTAGGTTGACTCTACAATGCTACAGGTTGTTGGCACAATCTGCACCGTAATTTAATAAGTATATTGACATTATTTTAACAGCATTGATTGTTCCAACAACTAGAAGCTTGTTTTCTACTTGTGAAATTACGGAATGATATGACTTTGACATTGGTTGCAAGATATGAAAACCAAAAAACATACAGGAAAATTACCTCCAAAATTTTCATCTCATGCTTTAATTAGGCAACCATTTCTCAATTGATACATACCTTTGACTTTGAGATCCCATACATATATGTTAGGCGAACCCCACTTTGATTAGTCAAAAGTTATTCATAGTCAAACATATGGCAATATTCTGAACAAGATACAGAGGATGAGTTTTGGTGTATTTGACCAAGGTAACAAACCCTAAAAGAGTTTTTTTAGGGCTTATTACTTTCTGTCAAATAAAATACCATGTTTCTATCAAGTTTTTTTCTTCGAATTAGAAGGACGCTGCCTGATATCCCACAAATGGGAATTGACTACATAAATCAACTTTCGCCATAATATTCTATATAGGATCATGCTTCTAACAACCTAGCATTCACATCATTTTGTAGTTGATCCATATCACAGAAATTCAACAAAGTTTTACGCTGGCTGCCAACTGCCTTACACAATCCTCTCCTTTTATTCGGGCTTGGGACCGGCTATGCATAGCAAAACTAGCATAAAGGATATACAACATTTGGTCCATTCCATATATGAACTCCTCCAAGAAAAGAGTTATACAATACAACATTTGCAATTGCAAATTCACCTATTCTTATGCAATACACCACATAGAGGATGATGCAACCAAAACATCTTCAAATTCTAATCTATCTTAAAATACAGCAATAGAATTAGAATTGATTCATGCGGATAAACCTAGAAAAATAGAGAGAGCAACACCGAGCGAGTAAGCTCCAACGAAAGTCCCAACCAGTGCCGGACCAGGGTGAGCGACGGCACTGATTCCAACGATTCCGGCAACACCGACGGGAACTCGTAAGAGAAGCGCTTTGGTGGCGGAGGACACGACGGCGTCCGTGTAGAGGTAGCGAGCCCAATCCTTGAAGAGCGGGAGTCGGAGGACGTCGTTGCGGTCGTGATCGGGCGGGAGGACATGGCGGAGGGCGGAGTCAACTTGTGTCCGATCGGGAGGGGATGGGAGCCAGTTGCGGATGAGTGGATAGTGAGAATCGGAGAGGATGATGTGGATTTGATCGGAAGCGGTTTTGAGCTGGTAAGGTAAGACTCCTGGGAAAGTATGGTCTGTTAGAGAAAGAGATTGGGAGAAGACTGAGTCGCATGCTGAGTCAAATTGAGTCGAGTTTTGTAAAGTGTTGTTCACTCGCTTTGATGGTGATAACCCCATCTTTCTATCCGAGATTTCAACTCTATCGGATTGCTTCGATCGAAGAATCTGCAACTAGCTTTTTCTGGTGTTCATCAAAGGAGTATGTTTGATGATTACTATTATTTGAAGATTATTCCACTGGTGTATTTTTTTAAGGTTCCTAATTATTTTTAATTAAAATAAAAATAAAAGATATTTTATCATATATTATGCAATCTTAATATAAAGATGTGAAACGTTGAATGTATTTCTAAGAAGAGGAGTGCTAGCAACACTCTCTTTTCAACACTCTCTCCAACACTCACTTTCTTATTGGTTAGAACATATATGGGTCTCTCATATTGAAAATGGATCCCACATAAAGTGATAGGACCCACACATGTTTGAACCAATAAGAAGGTGAGTGTTGGAGAGAGTGTTAAAAAGAGAGTGTTGCTAGCATTTCTCTCTCTAAGAATTCTAAATGACTACTCCTACAAAGAAGATATTTTGTGAAAATATCTCCAATTTGATGACGCAAAATGACATGAAGTATGAAATCATCGAATTAAATTAAAAAAAATGTAAAACATTAATTCATGGGTACTACTGTAATACACATAGAGGGAGATAAAACTGAACCGGTTCAAAATTCTCCCCAAATCACCATTTTCATCGTTCTCCACCTTCTCCTTCTTCTTCAATCCTCTCCCCGAAATTTTCCCCCAATCTCTACCAATTTCTCTGTCTCTACATCTCCAAGATGATACTCAGAGCAACCGGTTCAATATTCCGAACAACAGAGCTTTTCCCAACCCCAATTTCAATCAGCAACAACAACAGAATCAATTACTATCACTTCCTTAACAACCATAGAAGAACCAAAGCAACAACAGTAGTTTGCGGTCTCCGTTCATACCAAAAAAGAAAGCCACCGTCAATGGTAATTTCAAAAGAAAGCGTTTCAGTAATTCACGCTCTCAAACTCGCCAAAAACTCCGACGAAAAACTCAACCAAGTTCTCAAGTCTAAACTCCTCCGACTCTTGAAGGCTGATGTCTTAGACGTTTTGGCTGAATTGCAAAGACAAAACCAACTCCATTTATCTCTCAAGGTAACAAACAACTTTCTGGTTAAGCACTTATAGAATAAGTGATTATTATTATTATTATTCGAATTGAAGTTAATTTTAGTTTTGTGTTTCATGATTGAAGTTTAGGTTTTTGAGTTTATTATTGGTGATGAGGAAGATAGGTGTGATGATACCTTGTTACTGTCTTTGTATTCTGACATGATATTGTTATTGGGGAAGAACAAGATGATTGAGATGGCGGAAGAGATGTTTGATCGGGTGGTGGAGAAGGGGTTGAAGCCGGATACGAGGTTGTTTAATGAGATGATTGGGGTTTATTTGCAAGTTGGTAATAAGGAGAAGGCGATGGAGGTTTTTGGAACGATGAAGGGTTCGGGTTCGGGGTGTTTGCCGGATGAATTGACTTTTACGATATTGATTAGGAGTTTGATGAAGAATGGAGAAAATGAGCTGGTTGAAAGTTTGAAGAAAGAGAGTTTTGACTATGTTAATGCACCTGGTAAATTTGTTCAGAAAGTCCAGCAGATACATGTGAGTTTCAAATTCAATGGTTTTTAGGGTGGGAATCGGTCGTGCCAACTAACAGGGACATACGGCCTATTCTACGCAGGCCTGTCTAGGTTAGGATAGGCATAGGTTTTAATATTTTATAGCAGGCCAAGCTTACAAGTCTAGCTTAGTCGAGCCTATTTCCACCTCTATGATATGCTATGCAACTATTGTTTTTTCTTTCTCTGGATTTAATTAGATGTGATTTCTGTTTATTTCAGGCAAAAAGACGTGTCAATCTGGTTGTGTAATTTCCTGCGTTGATGGGGGCTCTAGTGTACTGGTTTTATCGGAGATGCTGCGTTCAGTATTCTACACATTCGAGCTTTTCAATTCAACATTATTTTTGTGCAAATACTGTTAGTGGCAACTGTCAATTTGGTTGTAATGATGGCATATGCGAATGGGATAGGCACTAATGGTTTTAGAATGGTTAGGGTAGCCAAATTATATATAGTTGTGGGTTGTTGCAATGTTAGTGAGGGCTTTGGCTAATATGCATAAGGATTTATGATCTTGTTGAGAAAGTCATGGTAGATTTTTAGATGGTAGCATTAAGAGTAAAAGTTTTGCACTTATCAACTAAGCAAATCATTATTGACATTAAATCAGATAAGACTCTCAAATCAAGTATAATTTGACAGAACTGTCTATTAACTCCATTGGTTGTTAAAATCATACTAGATAGTGATGGATAGTTGAGGCCGGCCATGACCAAAAAGCCCTTGTGGCGCAATTTAGTTCAGCTTTGAGGATGTTATTGGATGGATTGAAATTACTCTTAAGATTTAATCGGTTTAAAGGGTCATTTTCAGTTTTTAGCTTGAATATCAGCCCTAACTTTGCTTCACCTTCCTCCCTCTCTTTCTGCACAGTCATCGTGTTCCTCCCTTTCAGCCGCCATTGCCGCCGCCCTCCCTCTTCAGTTGGTTTTCCCCCATCAACTCTGTTTCTTCCTCTCTCCCTCATGTTTCACTGCACTTTGTTTGTATTGCATCTGTTTTTATTTGTATTTCATCTATTTTTACTTTCTTCATTTTAAATTTACTGCAATCTGTTTCATTTTATCTCACCCTGTTTTTATTTCATATGCATTATTCACACTTTTGTTTTTATTTTCTTCTGTATTTCATGTGTATTAATACTTCTTTTTTTCTTTCTTTTTTTCAAAAAAATATCAAATTGCAGTCATCCTGCTATACAATATTTCACTTCTAGGATCGGCCACTCCGTGCCGCTATCCAGTATTGAATATTCTGATTGACATTGCTAGACATGAAAAAATAATAGCTTCTATCTCAAGTTTATTTTTACCTTTTCCTTTACAAGATATTACATTGCAAAACAAATGTAAAATCGGTTTTAGAAAAATAGAGATCATCTATAAGAAACAAGCATCACACACCAAAGGGGGAAAGAGTCTAATGGAATGAGGAAAAGACTGAAAATAGAAAAATTAAATACAGAAACTCAGAATTGACATTTAGGTAGCCAAATGGCTAGGAGAATTGTTGAACATGCTGTGCCACATAAACGCTCGAGAGAGTACCATCTCCAGCTCCTGATCAGTCCAGTTCTGAGTTGGAAGGTGTTGAAGGAACATTACTAACTCTTGAAAATCAAGCTTCTGAATTTCGTCTGACCACTGAAAAAGCAACGATAGAGATTAGAGAACATTTACTTCTCTACTGTATAAAAGAAATACTATGCAAAAGCATCATGTTATACAGACTCACCGTAAGAAGAAAACTCGCAAATATGTACACAAGGAAGTCTGGTAAGGCATCACCTTCGGCTAGATATGTGTCCCAAAGGCGCGTGACAAGTTGGAAGGGTAACTGAAAACATAAATCAGACATCAGACTTAAAAAGCGCAAAAGCTGTGTCAATTTTGTTTAGTCCATTATCCCTTGAAACTTAATATGCAGTCCCTATATTAATTATAGAGATGTTCTTCTGTAGAAATTTATTAAACTTTTAAGGAAAAAAATCAAAGCAAACCTCGCGGATTAGAAGACAGTTGAACCAGCGGAAAGCAAATTGAAGAAATTCCAGTCCCTGATTCTCCATATGGCTTGAGACAGGTTCTGGTGCAACTCAAAGTTTCAGTATCAGATTGTATACGGACATATACAGATAGTAATATATCGTATAATCGTGTAGTAATAACAAACAAAAAATTAGTTGGTTTGGTAAAACGAATGCCGATCCAAATCTCAATCCCAGATGCAAAAATAGGGTAATTAAGTTCACACTTGAAGAAAATAAATAGGCCTGAGAAAAAGGTTACCATCAATCCTCCTGACCAATTCCTTCAACTTAAAAACAAGCCTTTGAATTCCCGGTTGAGCAAATGTGTAATGGTCTTGCATACCATCAAGCAATTTCGACAAGCACCAATAGCAGTCAGCCTCTACATTAGAGATTTTATCTGAAGATAAATCGGACATTGTCCAAGTATCTATGCTTCCTTCTAAGTATTCAGATAGGAAAACAACAAAAAATGGCGTGACAAGGTCATTTATCCCCTGAACATATCCACTTGCTGGATGCCGAATGGCCCTGGCAGAAGATGAGGAAATCATGTAAGCAAAATAACCATGATAATAAAAACTTGCAATTTTTGCAAGCAAAAAAACCATCTTTTAACCTCAAAATTCACAACAAAGAATACTAGGATGAAAATAATAACAGGACCAAGAAACAGGTTATCTGTAAAATACCATGCGTAAAGAATACGCTCCAGTGATTTCTGAACTTGAGGTTGTTGGAAGAATGAAACATCAGGTACAGTTCTTGGACAATCAACGCCAATCTAAAAAAAATGTAAAAAAAAAAAAAAACATTACAAACAGAAGAATATGTTTTCGTAGACAATCAAGAGTGGCATGTGTATAATCAAGAATACCTGGCGAAGCATGCTGATTTCATCATCTGATCGTTCTGTATCAGGGATATCATAGTACTGAGAAACACAATCAAGATACTCGAGCCGCTTCCTTCTCAAAACTCCCTCCCTTCTATCTGAATTAGTTGGTGCATATCCCTGTTGTCAGTTCATCTTTAAATTTCAAGAAGAAAAGAAATTATCCATGGAAAAACATGGTGTTGACCTATTAGCTTAAAATGATTATCTATAGTGCCCCAAACCCTCATTTTTAATTTTCAAAATCCTCTGCATGGTCTTATTTCATAGCAATTTGTATATAAGCAGCATCAAATCTCCATGAAAGAATAATTCTGCAACCCACTTTTAATGATTTGTTTAGATATCACCAAAATATAACAAGAATACATATACCCTAATGAATTATAATCTGAACTCCAAAATCCATTGTATAGTGCTTCTATAAGATCATATAGCATGCTTACCAAGAGAACTCTCCACACTGTAGGACGCATATAATCTGGAACACCACTCCAAGCTAATTCACGCAATTTGTCTACATGATAGTTAAGGAAGAAAATTATTATGGTTTGCATAATCAGTTTGGCATTTGAAAACTGGAAAACTAAATAAATAGTATTGAGAGATAATTTGATAGAACACCATGGCCCAATGGATTTGATGGCTTAATCATTGGGCCCAAGTCACACACTTGCAGCATCTAGAAGGTTGAGTCAGTTAGGATATTCCCTGGTTTTTAGGGATTTTCTGTTATAAGCAGTATTGTCGATAGCGGATTGCGGTCCATGGCGGAGAGCCAAAATCCCGCCATACCAGTCGCTTTGTGAGGCCATTTCAGCAGATTATGGCGAGAAAACATATCAGCCAATATTTACCATTGTGGCGAGCCCAAAAACCGCCATGTATATCTGCCATAGCAGCCATAGCGCCGCAATTTGATAACACTTGTTATAAGAGAAAGGGGAGGGAAAAGAGTAGGCATTCAGAAAGTTTCTTAGAAAGTTGATAGGAGAGTTACTCTCTGGTTTAGGAGTTCATAGAACTCTGGTTTACATTTTGTGTTTCATCCACCATTGTAAGAGCTTCAAGCACAACCGTTTGCAGTAAATAATACAGTTTTTAACCTATTTTTTCTGGTTTCTATCATAATTTCTTTACAACATAAGCAAACATGAATTGTTAGAGGCTTAACCACTTGACAATCGGCAATATTTTGGACAAAAATCAAGAGAATGAGAATGAAAGATACTCAAGTAGTAAACTTCACTTTAGTGTGTTATGGCTTCTTGTTGTGATAGGAGCATTATGTCTGATTATGCTAAAGCAGTAAATGGTGAGACAGGTACATAAATTTGTACACAGTGACTACTAATTAACAGCAAACCTAAGTTCATAGAAAAATCTACAACTAAAAAACTGGGAGAGAAAGTTATTTATAATAGCAATGTTTCAGTTTTTCTTACAACTTAAGTTGAACCCTGCATCGTATAACAGTATGTATGTTTATCTGGACATACAGCTCAGAATTACATATGACCAATATGATACTTTCATAATTGGAAGTAGTCATTTGGGAAAAACGAATAATTAGTCAATAAAGTTATATAAAAAAAAATATAGAAATACAGAAGTTAAAACTATACCTAATATAACCACTGTTCCAGAAAGCGCCTTTGTGAACTTCATAACTCTTGCAGAATCAGTAGCTCTAGCACCCATGGAAGTTTTCCGTACTTGTACCTCCTCAGACGGATTCTCTACATGCGAGGTCGAAGTTTTTGATTTACTATCAACAGTAATACCACCAAATGATTTGCTTCCGCTTCGAACTTCCTCCTGTGTTAATAGTAGAACTCACACTTGATGATGTGCTACCAATCAGTCTTATAGAAGACATACAAAACAAGACATATCATAAATAACCACAAAATATGAATACAAAATTCACCTCTACTGTCTCAATTGCGCGATTACTTGTACCGGCATCACTATAACTCCTTTGGAAAGTCGGCGAGCATAAGCTTGAATTATCGATCGGATCCCTCGGGCTCAATAATATTTTCCCAGGAATACTACGACCCTTGAGTAACCTTAACAAAAAAAGAACATATCAAACATATAAATCTATAAACCATAAACCAAACAAATTGTTCACAATACTAGGAAGAAGCTATTCAATTTGAATACATGAAAATTAGGGTTAGTAATCAGACACAGACAAATTATTCAAATTATTCAAAATCATTGATCTTAATGTTTAAATAATCAACAATTGAAGATCAACAAACAAATCGAGTAGTGTAATTGTGAAGATCATGAATTTTCCTGAAATGCTGATGATTTAAGAGGAATTGGGAGAGAAAAGAAAAGAACATACCCTTGAACATTTCTGAGGGTTTGGTTGAAACGAGAATCGAGGATTCCTATGGTAGTGTCTTTGTTGTTGTTGTTATCGTTGTTCTTCATGGTTGATCTGTAGTTAAAAGTGAGAGTGTTGTTGAATTGAGAGCTTAGAAGTGATGAGTAGTGAATGAGTGTAGCAAGCAAGGAACATCATCGACACTCAACCAACCAAAATAACATCCTTTCTTTAACTCAACCAAAGCTCTCTTTCATTTTTATTTTACTACCTTTTTGCTTTTGTTTAAGGTTTTTTCTTTTTTCTTGATTAAATCATTTTAGAAATTATCTATATTATTATAATATTATTGTGTTTTGTTTTAATTTAATTCATTGTTACAATTTTATAATAATTTTCGATTGGGTGTTATTGTTATAATTTTATTTTGTATATCAAAGGAGGAGGACATGAACACATTGTGGATAAATATTCATTAGCAAGAGGGTTAAAGGCAATTATAGATGGATTGTGAAATTTCCTAATAATGTGTTTGGAAATATCTTTTAGTACAAAAGAGGGTTAAAGGCACAAAGAATACGATAGAAAAATATATTGAGGGAATCTAACACGATATTTAAATCATTCGATTAAAATTAGCAAGAATGAGAAACTCAATGTTGTTTATAGTAAGGTTATAGTTAGTTATCTAATCTGCACAACAATTTTCTTGTAAAATAAGGTTGAATTTGATGTGTCTCTTACTTAGATTCTTCCTTATAATTATATGGATTATGGTTGGAAAATTGTACTCATTGCTCACCTCTTAGTTGACCATATTTATTAGAATTTTAGAGTCGTTATCGACTACTAGATTTGTAATTCTTTCTTGTCAAGCTAACTAAATCCCATGATTCATTTCTCACATCTCCACAGTTAGAGCATCACATATACTGTTTTCTGTGCATAACCCCTAAACTAGTTTTCGATAGAGTTCCTAAACAAACATCTGCTTCTAACGGTAGACGTAATCTTCTGTATGCACCATTACAACTGAGCTTTATCCAATTGCTTTCTAGACGATACTATTGAACATGCTCAAAGGGGTTGTAACGTGAAAGTTTTTGTCCTTTTAGACTCAACTGGATTGTCAAATGATGACACTCTCACAAGGTACGCCTTTGGTCAAGTACTTTTTCACTCAATAACAAACAAAAACTTGATCATAACCATGACTTCAAATAAACCATGTAATACCTTTTTATCATGCCATTGTTCATGACTTTTTTGCATGTTTAAATAATCAATAAGTCAGAAGACGAGAGGAAAAATATTAAGAGAATCTAACATGATCTTTAAATTATTCGACTAAGATTAAGAAGAATGAGAAATCAGTTGTTGTTCAAAGTAAGATTATAGTTGGCTATCTAATCTACACAACAATTTTCTTCTTGTAAAATATGATTGAATTTGATATGCCACTTAATCCATCCTTCTAATTCTACGGTGTATGGGTGGAACTTCTGTGCTCAAACACTAAGCCAGAGATTTTATACAAATTCTAAACAAAGTGTTTATAATTACAACAAGATGTATGTGATATACAATCAAAGGTACAAATAATACAGCCCGCGCAGAGACCTTAGTTCTTGAGATTTCTAAGATATACAAATGTAAGAATCTTCTCACCAATATGTGTAGACACAACAACTATGTACAGAAGTTAAAAGTGCAAAACAATTCTTATTCTTGTTGTGTCTTCTTGTTGCATTATCTTGTTACTTCCTTTTTGAATCTTCAGATCCTTATATGAGAGAACAAAAGAGATGCTAGAAGTTACTTGCACAAGTGTCTTTGCTAAAGAAATAGTTTTCAAGAGAGAGACTTTGGAGTTTGTACTATGAGGATCTTCATCTTTTGGGTAATCTCTTTATTTTTTCTGTCTTTCTTAAGTAAGATTGTCCATAGGCATTGAGTGGTTGACCGAAGAAATCATTTCACTCAGTCTTGAGTCTTGTGCTAAAACGTCTAGTTGACTTTCTCCATAATTTCAATATTCGGATAAGATGGCACTGCTTTTGCACAGAGTACAGTAAGTGACTGCTTGTACCTGTGTTTCCAACAAGGCGCTTGAAGCTCAATTTGAATATCAGATTCTGAGTCTGTTTTGGCGCCAAGGTTTTATTTGAAATCCAGATTTTGATCATTTGGAATCTAAATTTTATACTTCTTCTATACAAGCTAATTAACTAGATACACTTTAAACCCTCGGTTCCTACCCCATTGTAATGCGGGTAGAACCTACGCAACCCCTTAAACTTTGCATCATAATCAACAACATTCATGTTTCCTTGCTTCAGCTCAAGGAACTTGATTTCCTTCTTGCTACGAACATCAGCGGGAAAGTTCTTCTCAAGGAATTCATTCTTGAAGTTCTCCCTAGTGACCTAAGTACCTGCAACTTCGATCCTCTGACGAGCATTGTCCTACCAATACTCTACTTCCTTAGTCAGCATGTGGTTACCAAATACGACCTTTTGTGTAACACCCCGACTTTACATTATAATTTAATTATTTAGCTTAATTGAGCGATTATATGTGTGTCTTGCTGGAATTATAGTTATTATTTACTTATTCTAGATTATTATGTTATTTTTGTGTTTTCTGGGGTTTAAGGATATTTTGATAAATTAATAAATAATAGAAATTTATAGCATTTGAGGATTGAAGATGTAGAACCTAACTTGTTCCACCACTGTCCTTTTGACAAGATCTAAAAGAGATAGCTGTGTAAGAGGCTAAACGCAAACACAACCAGCAACACAATGAAGTTCTAGAAGAACAAATTAGCTAAACATAACTAAGAAGAATATACAATAACAAATATCGAATACAGAATATGAAGAAATACATGATAAATAAAAATATGCAATTTGACATGCAACTATACAACAAAACACAATTATGTGATCAAAACTTCTATGAATGTGTGGAAGATTTAAATAATGCATGAAACAAACACAATAAGGGTCTGTTTGATACGCAGAGACATGACATGATATAAAACAAGATAAATATAAGATATGATACATATAGGATAAGATTTATCCTATCATATGTTTGGTTCACACAGGATACCAAATATAATATATATATAAATGTTAGATGAGCAAAATAAAAGTATGTATATATAATATGTAAATGACAAAATTACCTTAGCAAAAAAATATATTTAATTTAATAAAAAATAAAATTAGTATTCATATTTTTAAAATTATAATTATTATTTTATTTCTAAATATTCTAATTTATTAAGTTTTAATTTTTATATTATATAAAGCTAAAAATTACCCTTATGACAATCATACATGTTTTTTAAAAATTATTTATTAATATTTTTAATTTAATATCAAATTAATCTTTATTTATATTTTGTCATATTTAATTTTTGATTTTAAATTATATTTTATACGGGTAAATTAGTTAATTATTTTCTTATCATATTCTTCCGGATTCTAACCCAGCTCATATTCAGGATAACAATTTGAACTACTGAGGCAGGATAGGATAAGTTACATGATTAACTTATCATATTTTGTTGTGTCATCAAACACTAGATTGAGATAAGATATGATACATATATCATATCCTGTCTCTTATCTTGTGCACAAAACGGGCCCTAAATCTCCAACAATATACATTTAAAAAGATATTAAATACAACAGATGAACAAGCATACAACAACTAATGAATGGATGAATCAATCTCAAAATTTTCCAATGCACACATCCAAAATCTCAAAAGTTCAAGTTTTCAAAAATCTTTTGGCATTTTACTTTTGACGCGACTTGAATCACTCTCAATTATGATTCTTGTTCCACAAAATCAATTAATTGACTTAAAGCATAATGTTCATACTCAAACATAAACAATTTGAATTATGCATGCTAAAATATTGATCCAAAACACATTCCTCAAAATGCACAATTGAAGAGGAGACTCAAATATAAGACTACATACAAAGTAAAGCTTAAAGGACAAATAACAAAACCACAAAGAGATATCCTCATTAATGTATCAGAGACATGCAACTTCATTTATTAATTAGATAAGGTAAATAGTATAAGTTAGTCAATGCATTTAAACAACATAAATTGGAAGAATAATTGGAAAAAAAATTGAAAACATCATAGTTCTTATACATATACCCCCCGATCATTTAACACTAAATTTACTTGTAGTTTTTTACCTCCAATATTGATTTGTGAGTATCCAATCTCTCTAACTAAACCAATTACATTTGCTGAAATAGTGTATAAAAACAATAGTTATAAGAAAAGTTAAAACGACATGTAAGAAACTGGAAAAAAAAGAACATGGACATTAAAAAGTTGACCTATTAATTGATTTTTCTTCCACTTCCTGATAAAATTTCACTAAAAAATTGATAGATTTTGAAGGAAATACATGCTTGTTCATATTTCCAATAATATTTATGTTCAGGGGATGAAAAGCATGTGATTCAGCTAGAATTTACAATGGTGTATGTCCCATTGACATTGAATTAAATGATTTCTTATACATAGTAGGAACAATGACATGAATATGAGTCCCTATAATAAGAGGATGAGGTTGTACCGGTTGACCAGGTTCTTGTTGTCGATGATGATGCTACTCCTACAGATACAGAGGTCACAACTCGTGCTTCTACAGAGGCATTTGTTCACACGGATGGAGCATTTCCTGGAGGACCTAGTGATCGATCTGTACTCATAGGCTATGTTGACCATGTCGCATACAAAATATGATTGAGAGAGATATATATGTTGCAAAATATTTATTATGGTTCGGAGATGTGTTGAAAATTTACTGATATTTTTTTTAACTTTGTTTCCTACAAGAGCGTCTGCCGCTGAAAGTCACATCTCACGGGTCGAAGCTAAAGAAATTTCCCCTGAGTCTGATGTTTGCGTATGTCAGGCGTATTGTTTTTTATTTCAGTCTTCTAGAGTTCGCTCATTGCTTATTGACCATGCTCGACGCCATCCTTTTGTCTGCTTTTGTTGAGCGGTGGAACTCAGAGACATCTTCATTTCATCTTTCATTTAGGGAGATAACTATCACTTTGATGATGTCTCCTCGTTGTTTCATCTCCCCATTGACGGTATATTCTTTATTGGTCCTACTATTAACCAGACGAAAGTGTTACTCCAGGTTGCAGAGGATCTGTAAGTCCCTAAATATGTCATGCTAGCAGAGTTTGATGCTAACAGTAGACTTCACCTTCAAATGTCTTGGTTGCGGGACAAGTACCAAGAGCTTGTGGAGGCAGAGAGGTATGAGACTGCCGCTAGGACGTACATGCTACATCTGATGGCACGTACTCTCTTTGCGGATAAGTCAGGTGTTTACGTTGATGTTTGATACATGTGGTTGTTCGGTAGCTTAGATACTCCATGGTAGGTTTTAGGAGTAGCCGCCTTGACCATGCTATATAAGACACTTGAAGTTGTGATTGTGCTTGAGACCAGACAACTTACTAGTTATTTGAGTCTATTCCAGGTATACTAACATTTGTTAATTATTTTTATTTAATTATTTCTTGTGACATTAATTAGTTTTTATTTCTCCAGTGCTAGATATATGAGCATTTCCCCATAATCTGTGATAGGAGAGTGCAGTATGTCGTAGCAGACACTCCACGGGCGAAGAGATGGAAGGTAGGCAGGCAGTTCTGGATGGTGTTGCAGAGTATAGGAGGGGATTGGATGCTCTGAAGGTAGATGATATCGTCTGAACGCCATACACTACTCACCGGGCTCATCGTGCATTCGACGATACTGCATTATATTTAGGGCATTTGAGGTGGGAGACCTCGGTGGCTAGAAACTTTCCTCAGAGGTGTCTCCGAAAGTATGGTTATGTCTAGCGCATCCCTCGACCAATTCCGAAGGTTCTAAAATGAGGCATTAATAGATAGTTTCAAAGCCACATCATCAGCTCTTCTCGTGACATTATATCTAAGGCATTGAGCGTTCAGCACCCTTCGCAGCGTGAGGATGGATACCTGGAGTGGTATCTCACTATATCACATCCTCGCCTCATACCACATGCTGCAGGCTCTTCAGATACTGGAGAGCCTTCTGTTGCTAGGGTTTTTGATGCTGAGATGCCGGTTGACGACATGCCTCCACTACCACCTCTACCAGGCTCAAATGATCAGGAGCTTCTCCAGATGATCATCGTTATTGTGGATAACCTCATGGATTTGGTAAACTCGAATGATGAATTTTTTACAGGATTATCATGTGGAGCACACGTGGTCCGTGGAGGCCTATTTAGATTTTTGATTTGATAGTTGTATCATTTGTATATTTTATGACTCAGACTATTTCTCACACTACTTTTATTGCATAATCGTTTGGCGATTACATATTTCGATTTGAAGATGAACATAACATAAGACAGTACGTCAATCATAAATTAAAAATAACTAAACATGAAAACATAGATACTACCATATGATTTTGGATGTTTCATTATCTCAATTATGTCATCGACAAATCTTAAAATCTGCACATCAAACTCGATCGACCCCTTAGTTATCCTACGGCGAAATGATTTCCACATTGCCGTTACATCTTCATCGGTCTTCAATTCAATCAAATTGTATTTCACCCTTCCATTACCATCAATCCAATCTTCACGAAACTCGATTTTTTTTCACCATTCTGTTATCGGTATCAGACAACAATTCATTCCACTTATCTATCAAGCTAGCAAGAGATGATGCGCCATGTAGAAACTTGAACTCAACAGGAGGATTGTTTATGTTGAAATACACTTCTGCCTTGATCAAAAATTGAGAAAGATGCATTTTTTGAGATGTCTTTCTCTATAACATATACCCCTATTTATACAACTTTGGATTCATTCTAAACCACACAAAAATATCGGTGAAATCACAGTCCTAAAAAATTGTCGACAAAATCCTGATCGGTTAAAAATTTGGATTCAATACATTTCCGAAATTTCACCTTTCAACTAAATTTCTAGTACATAATGCAAGATTTTAAAATTTTCAAAAAAAAAAAGTGTAGAGTACCAAAAATTTCAAATGAATTACTGAAAATTTTATTGATAACCGAAAATTTTCAACATAATACCAAAAATTTTGTTTGGAAATATTGTTTTTCAAGAAAGAGGTATTTTGGTGTTAAGAAAAATTGGAGTGTGTGAGATATAATTTTGGGAGTGATAATTTGAATCCTCCCAAACCTGGCAGCAAGGTTACCTTAACCTTAACATGAACCATCTCGAAAACTGGTATGCATATTATGATATTCTGATTATAGAGCTGAATAGAGTTTACAAGACAGTCCTAATCTCTCAATCGAGTTCTCAATGAGCAATATCCCCTACACTACACAACGATGCATCCATCTAGAACCACCGTGAACAACACATCTGCCAGTTAACCTTGGCGCAATCCAACCACTAATACAGCCACAAACCACCCGTTTCCACCTTGCACCACCACCGAAACTCAACTTCTAACCTTGAAATGCCATTCTCATCCTTCTCCATTGAAAATTGCCCACACCATACTTTCTACTATTATATGCAACAATTACGATCATTTCAGAGTTTGAAGAATGCATATCTCATTATTTCTTCAAACTTCAATTAAACCCGCAAGTGCGGGTCAATTTCACAAATAATGAATGTCCAACACAAGATTGATGAAAATAATCTAAAGGGAAAAAGAGCTTAAAAACAAGATGAAAGAAAGAACACATTCAACAAAGAAGGGGGAAACAAGCAGTTATTTCGTCTAGCCATAACCAACAATTTGCAACCCAACTCGTGTTACAACTCTTTCACATTGGTTTGCCCCTAAAACTGGCTGAACTTTTTATTTCCCAGGGACTGGCAATGGATCTTGCCTAGGTTTAAATCACCTCAAAAAGTTAAATAACTTTACAAATAATAATAAGATTGCATAAATGGACTACATATAAGAAAGAGCAGATTTAAAGAAATGGAATTTAAGGTCCGAAAAAACATAGGCAGGCATGCAAGATTACATTCATTCTGGACACAATTTACTTAGAAATCACGGCGTCCTGCATATTAAAAGTAAACAATTACAGGGTATAAATGCAGGGATAATATCTCATCATCTGAAGATCCCACTTCTAGTAAAACGAAGAACAAATATTGGCAAAGAAAGACAGAAAACTGCAATTAAATCTAGGATATACATGAATTCTGCAGCCTCAGTATCTTCATTTGAAATGCTGATGTTTCTCTCTTTTCTTTAATGTACTTGAACACTCTTACTAAATTCGTCAAATCATTCACTGGTGTCATTTCCCCAGACATTGTCCCAAGAACCACTTGGAGCAGTCTTTGCTCCCTCAATGTAGTTCATGTTTCCAGAAGGATGTTGTTGTCCGTGAAATGGATGTCCATTTGGACCTTGCGGGTTAACCTTCTTGGGCTTAGTTTTGACCCCGAGCAATCGCAACACAAATCTTGCTAGCTCTCCATACAACATGCCAGAGCGATCAAACAGCTGCAGCAAACACCAAGTGATCGTCTAAGATAAGAATAACTAATAAATCCAAATGAATATCACACAAGGTAAAATGAGTGCATTCATGTGAAATACTGAAATAACAGATCCATCAAGCAGAATGTCATTAAAATTTAAATTGGATTTTTTTGGTTATTTTCATATCTATTCTTCATAAAAGCAGGAGAGAGTTGTTCTTGGTTATGCCTGGAGATGCTGTTATTCATCATGCATGACGGGTATAGCCTTAAAATGTTTAAATCTAGAGAAGTTAACACATTACAAATCAGGTTTCAGCTATGACGTCACTTGTGCATTGATATAACTTCTTGATTCAATGATTCTCTTAAATTGATTCCACAAACCTCAATTAGCATTATACAATTTATATCCAAAAATGTTCTGTCCAAAAACTATCCCTTTTTAATAATTTGACACCAAAAATTATGCTACCTGATAATATCCAAAGGATAACAGTTTCACCAACTTTCCAATATGAGAAATTGATTTGTTTAATAAACTAAAAATCAAGCTCAGGGACCTACATAACCTCATAAAATCGTCTTGGACTCCACATGGAGACTTGCAAGAGTTTACTTAACACAAAAACAATGGATAAAACATCTGTCAAAGTATATAGCACAATGTATCATGTGCATAGTAAATATTTAAAACTAAGTAAATCATAAATCAAATGATAGTAATGAATTAGTAAGCAACCATTATATTAAATTGAGACAGGTTCACACAACCATCACAAATGCACAAATGCACAAATCACAAGGTTCAAAATTACTAGCCAGTGAAGGCTTGCGGGGCTTGGTTTCCCAAGCTAGTGAGGGATCCAACTCGATAGAGCTAGAACTCATCAGGGTTGAGTTCCATTACCACGAGATTGACAACCATAAAATAACATCCAATATCAGTCCATGTTTAAGCTTCAGTGTTAAACCAAAGCAAAAAACTTCACAACAATTCAAAACACACAAATAGAATATATAACTATATAAGATTTGATTTTTTTTACTTTAATTTCAATCACAAGAGAATGACGAACACCAAACCTGGAGCATTGCGGTCATGAACAAATGGAAAGCCTGCGTGTTCTGGTCTATGAGTATTGATATCCGGCCAAAAAAATTAACCACACCTTGCATCTGACATTAGAGAGGAAAAAGGTTCAACATGTGCCATGCATATATTTGGAGAAAAAATAATAAAAAAATCAATATTCATATTAAAATAATCCAAAGGGGATAAAAAAGAGAGAAGCAGCGGCACACAACGGTAAGACTAAGCAGAGTGCACAAAGATGTACCTGAATACAAATATACAATGTCCATGATCATATGCAGCTTAACTAACTGGATACTTCTAGATACAAGATTTATTACACGCAGTTAATATGATTATTGTTTCTATTGTGTGCTGTCTCATGTGGCTCCCAAGGCAATCCTAAGTTCCTAACTAATATCATATCATGAACATGAAATTCTGATTTTTGCTAAACAACAGGCAATGCCAAAATATATTGCGCTGAATACAGTTTAATTTGAAAAATTAAGAGAATTTGATGACTGACCATCACAACACAAAATATATGTGACATAACAATCTAGCTAAACAAAATGGGACAAACATTGTTGATCAATAATCCCTATAGAAGAAAAACAAAGTTCTGAAAGTATCATATGGCTCACCACACGCAGCATAGAAATCCAAAATCCAGGCGGAGATGGAGGTTCATTATACGGATTATTGGGATCTTGATCACCATAAGGACCAACTCCCATACCATAACCACCCATTTGACCCCCAAGGCCACTGTTATACATTCCACCTCCTCCATACATCCCAGATGACCCGTAAAGCCCTCCGCCATATCCTCCTCCTCTGTACATACTATTCCCATACATTCCACCACCATACATTCCTCCAACTCCTCCTAACCCACCACCATAAGAAGATCCATACATACCTCCAGACCCATATCCAGAATTATAATTCATTGTAGACCCATATCCTGCATATTACCAAAAAAAATAAAAATTTAATAATAATAAATAAAAATGCTTTTCTTAAAATAGGCAAACAATGAAATAGCCATACATACTCACCTCCACCTAACGCGCCGCCTCCGTAGGTTGTATTTCCGTAATTCTGCTCCCACGGCCTCGTGGGAACAGGTCTGGCGAGAGTACTTCTATTGACAGCTGCATTTCTGTCAGTACTAGTAACAATCTCCCCGGGTTTCGCAGTCCCGGAAGCCTCAACAACATCACTCGTGCTTCCACCTGATGGCGGTTTAAACGGTGCCCCAGGGCCCGATGAAGAACCCGCCCGTTCCCACGGTTTCGGTGGAGGATTACTTCCTGCAATTCAATTATATTCAAACAATCAAAACATTGCAAAATTGATTCCATCTTCAACCTTGTGAAGATAAATTAGAAACGATTAATTGAAACATGATTGAAATTCAATGGATATGATCGATGATTGTAATTAAGCGATGAGGTAAAGGCAATTAAACGCAAACCCTAACGGAGGATTATGAAAATTGTGTAATCTATGATGAATTAATCGATTAAAAAATAAGCAGAAAGAGAAGGAACCTGATGGTTGAGAATTGGAAGCCATAAATCAATGAATTATTGAAGAAGGGGGAAAATCATATATGGTTATTATGTAAACCCTTTATGAGCGATTGTTGGATATAGAACAAGAATGGAAGAACAACGACAAATGCTTACGTCATCGTCGAACACATCTTCTACACTCGGTGGATGGGCCCTACCAGCTGGCAATCTTGAATCAACGATTAATATTGACTTAGTTAGTTCAGATTTTATTAATATATTACTCTCCCTTTTTCCTTTTTTTTTTTTTAAATTATTGATTTATTTATTTTCCTCTATTAAAAATAAGTTTTGTCATTAACTAGTTAAAAGATAAAACTTTCGTTGGAATATAATGAGACTGACCTGGCATAATATGAGTTCAATGGAAATATATTCAGGGGCTCTTTCACTGAAAAATCAAAATATTATCATAATACACTCTCTCCATTTATAAGAAGAAAAATAAAACAATTTATAAGGAAAAAATAAATTTCTTAAAAAAATAAACAATTTATAAGAAAAAAAATAAACAATTTATAAGAAAAAAAATTCATATTATATTATATATTTCTTAAAAAATAAAAAATAAAATGTATTTTTTTAAAACATGTTTTATAAAAATATCTAAAAATAATTTTGATTGATGGTTGTTTAAGGAAAAAATGAGAGAAAAATAAATTAAATATACAAAAATATTTAATTTTACCTAAAAAATATTTTTTTTTAGAATAAATTATTTAAATAAAATAAAATTGATGTATTTTTCATAATTTGAAAAAGGGATTTTTTTTCCAAAGAATAATTAATTAGCTTATATTATTCAAGTTTCTTCCTCAAAAAAATAATGATTAGAGAATGATATGATATGATATGATATAAATTAGGATAATGGAATATAAGATAGGACTTATTCTATCATGTGTTTGACTCACACAAAATACTAAATATAATATATATATATATATATATATATATATATATATATATATATATATATATATATAACAAAATTACCTTGTAAAACAATTATATTTTTTTAAAATTATTTTGTAAAATATTTTAAAATTTATAAATTAATAAGAAAATTAAATAATTTAAAAAAAAAATCATTGACACAACTAAGTAAATAATTTTAATTTTTCTTAAAAAATATTATGAACTATATTATCTATGTTAGATAAGCAAAACAAACAAATATATATATATATATATATATATATATATATATATATATATATATATATATATATATATATATATATATATATATATATATATATATATATATATATATATATAAAATATGTAATATGTAAATGACAAAACTATCCTTGCAAAAAATATATATTTAATTTGATAAAATAAAATAAAATAAATATTCATATTTTAAAATTTTATTAATTATTTTATTTTTTAAATATTCTAGGTTTTAAGTTTTTATATTATATAAAATTACAAAATTACCCATATGACAAAATAATACATATATTTTGAAAATTTTTTTTTTTTAGTTGAATATAAAATTAATCTTTATTAATATTTTATCATATTTAATTTTTTATTTTAAATTATATTTTATAGGGGTAAACTAGTAAATTATTTTCTTATCTTATTCTGCCATTCTGCCGAGTTCTAATCCAACTCATATTCAAAATAACAATTTAACTAGTGTGACAAAATAGGATAAATTTTAGGATTAACTTATCATATCATGTTGTGTTATCAAACACTGGATTGAAATAGGATATGATACAAATATCTTATCATGTCTCTTATCTTACGAACCAAACATACCCTTATTTCTTTCTATTTGTTGTTTTTAGAATTTAAAGTACTACAGGATTAATTACTATTTTTGTTCAAATTATTTATTGCAGAAAAAATAGCTATATTAAAATATTTAATATTTAAAACTATTATAGTTAAAATAAAAATAATTTTATATGCGAACAGTCTTACAATAATTATAAAAAAATGAGCAGCAGTTAAATTTTAACAAAATAACCATTGGTAATTTGTGTTAACTTTACAAATTTAATTGAACTTACTATTATATATACAAACTAGAAGACTAAAATAATTTTTAAATATTATTCATAAGAAAATGGATATCAAATAACTATGTGAATCTATATCATCAATTAGACCTTACCAAACAATTCTTTAGTTGATAAAGGTTAATAAAGAGTAAGAGCTTTACAAGTCAACAACACTGAACAAACTCTCCAAAACTTTCTTTCATACATACACTTCAATATTGGTATGTCACTGTCAACAGATCATTGAAATCAAAGAAGCAACAAAGCACCCACCAAAATACAGAATTATATTACTTTTTATACATGTATACTTATTCATAGAAAATAGTTGGTGTAATCGGCAAATTTGTCACTCCATAACTCAGGATTCAGATTTTTTTTCATACAACATATCTGTACACTTTTTTTTGTATGTATTGTCATCATACTTTAATTATAACATCTCTTGGTAAAAATATATACAACAAACTGACATTACATTCCAACACTGCAGAACTATTTACCTCACTCCTCACTACTACTATGAATTTTTGTGTTTCTGATATGTGTGTGTGTGTGTGTTCAATGTATACAGAATCAAAGAGGCAGCCATGTGAATAAAAACTCTCATCTGGTGGAGTTTTGAGAGAATAAATATGCACAAGCAAGAGAGACTGTTTTCATGATTTGAATCCGCGACCTTTAACCTTATCATGGCGCCAAAGCTGACTAGATTCAACATTCAACATGCAAGTGCTACCATATAAGCCGAATGTTTCAAGAAACTGCTTGGTAATGACAATATTGGATGGTTTTAGCTAAAGCATGGAGACTAGCAAACCTAAAATCCAAACTCCTTTGGATGCAGAACCTCCATAAGATTGTGAAAATATCATCAAAAAGTAGAATTGTCGCATTGAAGCTGTTGATCATCTAATATGATGCTATGAGCTGCCTCCCAAGTAGCAACTGTTACTGCCGGAGCTGCCTAAAATGCAAGGCATATCACGAACAAGAAACCTTGCATTCCGTGTCCCCATATCATCCAATATTTCTAAACACTCTTGCAAATCCGAGTCGTTCACTAACATCACCCATTCTTCTTCATCATCTAGATATTTGAGCTGGAATGTCCCGTATTGCAGTTTGAATCTTGTTGCAACTTCTTCGTATAGTTTAAAACAACCTGTGGATGGATCAAATTTGAAACGAATGGTGTCTTCTCCGTATGTAGCTTTCACGGTGATTTTTGTCCCGCTATCAACAATGGTTGATTTGGCTTTGGACTGCTTCTGGTTCTCAAAGTTCTGGTAACTAGATGAACTCTCATGCATGATTGAACCCGAGCCACTAGATGAGTCTGTCAAGCTTGAAGAAGTAGGATTGTTGCGTTCAACAACCTCATCATCCCCATCCGCGTCACTGTCCATGTCATCAGCAACAAAGGAGCTTCTCTGGCCAATAGCATTACCTTTTGCAACAACAGAACTAAAACAAGCTTGTTCAGGAAAATCATGCATTGCAAATGATTTTGAATCTTCACTGCAATCAATCATAGATGCGTTGGTTCCCTTCAATTTTCTATCCAACTTATTTGCCGAATTTTCACTTTCACTACAAGGTGCCAGAGGCACCGAGGCAGCATCTTCTGAAATAGGCTCAGAGTCTTGTGTAGTACTTTTCTCCGGGAAAAGGAGATTTTTACTTTCATCAATTTCTTGGATGGTTGTCCCTCCTGCCACAAATGCTCCCATGGTAGGATCAAACTTTAACCCGCCTTCAACTCCCTGAACAGAGTCAAGCACGGTCTGAATTTTCTTCAAAGAACGGTTCACTTTATTAATCTTGCGGGATGGCCATCTTGAAATTCCGTGATGCCTGCATATCCTTTTCAGAGTTGTCGGGCAAACTGCTCAAAGAAAAATCAATGGTTAAAAACAAATATGTTTCAATAAATAAGAATACTTTCAGAAATATAAAACATATTTAGACAATGAAAGGGCATTTTTTGTTTTAATAGGACAGTTATGGTAAATAGATGTCAATTTAAATCGTTAGATACAATGATGATATTGTTATTTAACTACACTAAGCTTTGAAGCTGTCATACTGTACGTCTCACTTTGTAAATATCTTTCTTGTATAATATATTTCAATATAAATTTGACAATCAAGTGATGGTTGTTAATAGGTGTAACATGCAATCAGAACCGTTTAAACAGTTCCATCATAGAGGAGCACTATTTGGTCATTTTCTTGTTGATCATGCGAAAACAGCAACAACAACCAAGCCTTATCCCATTAAGCGAGATCAGCTACATAGATCAACCTTCACCATAATATTCTATCCAGGATCATGTTTCTATTCAAATTGTTAATCTCGATTTTTTTTTTAAGAACTTCTCTTAGAATTTTTCTAGGTCTTTCTTTACCTCTAGTTGTTTAACTTCTCTCCATTTGATCTACTCTCCTTACCACAGAGTCTACAGGTCTTCTCTCCACATGCCCAAACCGTTTAAGTTTATTTTTTACCGTCTTTTCTACTATAGGTGCTACCCCAACACTCTCTAATATTGTCATTTACAATTCTATCTTGTCTAGTCTTATAACACATCCAACGCAACATCGTCATCTCTGCTACACTTACTTTATTCTCGTGTTGATTCTTAACCGCTCAACACTCTCTCTATAACATAGATCATGTGAAAACAATGCTGTAAAAACTCTTGTCATTGTATGGGGAAGTCTTAGGTATGTGAGAGTTAGGAAGGAAAAGCAACAGGTGTATGTGGCATCGATCACGGGCAGATGATGGGGTAGAGAAGGTTGTGCTGGTTTAGGGCAGATGATGGTGTAGAGAAGGATGCGCTGGTTTAGGGTAGCTATAGCTGAAGGTAGATATAGTGTGGTTGGTCTACGGAGGCTTTGCTTTTCTGCTGGTGCTGTTAAGGCGTTAGGCGTATAATGTGGATAAAAGAAAGGTGTATACTGGTTATAGCAAGAAACTAAAACAAATATCACAAATACAGATCCAAACAAAAAATAAATTAAACGTATTACCAATTTAAATTGCTGCATTTGAATTCTATTGTATTTTAAATTATCTAATATTTTAAACCACCTCATCCAAACATATAACATTAAGGTATACATTTCAAATTATGGTTAAGACCCATCTATATAACTCAAGCAAGTGCAGATATGATATAGATTGACAACCGTCGCCATAATCCAAAATTAATAAGCCAGGTCAATAAAAATACAGAAATTATGACAAATAACGTTGGAGCCTAACCACCAATGCTTTTTGCAGCATCCTTCAGACTACCAGAAAAGTATTGTTGGAGAACACTCAAGCTAACTTTCTTCTCTGATGTGCTTCTACTTTTCTCGCCTCGCTTTCTCGATCCATTTTTTTCCTGCACCAAAAAAGTTGAAATATCAGGAAACACTAAAAATAACCATACCGTAAATAATATACAAAAGTTTATCAATTTGTTGACCCTTCAGTATACTCCTTTATAGCATAAATGAAGTGTGATAGAGTAATAGAGGTTTAAAATTTTTGGTCCCCTGATCTACTCCATGATTCACAATCATTTCTAACACATGCTTCCTTAGATAGAGCGGTCAAACTAAAACTCATGCATTAGGGTCGTAGATGTGAACCTGGTTACAAGAAGGCTCTTTTCCATTGTTCCTCAGGTCTGAAGACTCCGACAACAGCTTCTGGACAGAGCTATGGTTTTCATTTATTAATGGCATCTGAGAATTTCTCATGGATGAGGGGGGAAAATTCAGGACTTTTTTTTTCCGAAACCCCGCGTGTTTACATTCTATTCCTGATAGTTCAGCACCTGAAACTGTCCTCAAACTCTTACAAATTCTCTGCATGGTACCCGAGAGGTTGTCTAATAAAAGTTGCTGTTCTGAACTTCCTTTCATATTGATAGGCAGAAAGAATTCCAATATGTAATCATCATCATTAGTATAAATACTCCTTAGCCTGATTGCAACTGCAGCATTCAAATTGAATTTACGTGCATGATGAACAAGCGGATACTCACTAATATCATATGTTTTCACGTCAGAATAGAAGTAAGGGTGATGTGATTGAAGAGCTTTCCCAGCTACACCTTTCCCTTCCTCGAGAGGATGTTCAATGCATGCACGCACAAATCCTTCCATCACTCTATCAGTTATATAGCAAGCTGACTCTTCGATACACAGTATGCTTTTCTCTTTAGAACTTGAATTACCCTCTTTAATTTGTATTCTAGTAGTTTGTTCTCTTGTGCCATCAGTGTGAAAACAGGGAATCCATGTTAGTGCCATTGGCAATCTATGTGCATGACAAACAGATCGTAACACATCAATTATCTCTGTTAGAGCAGCTCTTTTATTGGTCGAAAGACACTGCAGAAGAAGAAACAATATTCTAAGAAGTGCAAAACCAGTGGATAAATAAAAAAGATGTTAAATAATATACCTCGGGAAGCAGCCGAATAGGCATAGTAGTCCTTAAATTTACAAGCTGCGGAAAAACATGAGAAATACATTTATCATTATCCATTACTACCTTCAGTTTTGATAAAATATTTAAATTTATAAAATATAAAAATGCATCACTTCTAAGAAATTGAAGAGTGCATCAATAACTCTGGATAGACTAAGATATGTGGTGGTCTTTGAAAGATCTTGGCAAAAGATACTGAGGTTTCTTGGTCAAGTGAATGTAAGATTTGAAATAATGCAACTAATCATAAATGTGCCTCAATGAACATTTGATGTGTCAAAAGTGTCAAAACCATATCTTTATTAGGGAGCTATGTAGCACCGACACTTCTGAAAAAATGTGTGTCCGTGTTCATGGCGGACACCTGCACTGACACTTGCGATTACGTTTAATTTATTCATTTTTTCAAATTATTAACAGTGTCACCATGTTAGTGTCGGGGTCGTGTTCGGGGTGTCCGTGCTTCATAGTTAGGGAGCACGTCTCAACTATAGGGATTTTATTGTGTAGGAGTCCTATTTATATTTCCTTATTCATCTTGATCATTTGTATATATATCTGATGTATCGTAAACATAATTCATTCAATGAAATATATTTGACCCTATTTGTTCACAGGATGCATATACAAGACAATTATAGACTGGAAACACATAAGGTCAATGAGTTTTAATTTTTGATTTTAGCTACGATCCCTAATGCAAAGAAAGGACACGAAACCATCCGATACACATCCATAGAAATTTTTCTACCTAAGTGCCCCTAAACCATGGTGCGGAACAACATTGTACATTATTATGTATTAACCAATCACCAACGAACCATACGATACTTTGCCATCTAAACTACAAAATTCTCCACAATATCTTTGTATTGAGACATCCAAGTCCTCAATGGTAATGCAAGAATAACAATGTATTTGTGCAACACATACCTGCCAAAATAAATTCCAAACAAGTTTGCATCATTTTGTGGGCAAAATTCCTTAAATACTTAGCAAATCAGGGCAATATAGATCCAAATGAATTCGTAGTAAAAGGTAAACAAATTGAGGGAAAAAAAAAATTCTGAACTGTAAGTGAAGGGAACATGTTAACTTGCATCAGACTCAACACAAAAAGCAGTGAGGCATGCAAAGTGCAAAAGTAAAAGCTCGAACGAAAACAGCAACAGAAATGCCTACCTGAAGTGAACGACAAATAATTTCCAATTCTCTGTCAAAATCAAGCTTTTCCTTCGTAGTGACAAGTTCCAAAACAGCACAACATGGCAGTCCAGATTGCAGATCAAATATGGGAAAAGCAATTGATCCACGAACATCGTGACTTCTTGCCTGCTCAACCCTCAAGTACTCACTTGGATTGTAATAACCAACATTGGAAGTCCATTCAGGAACTTTAGAGATAAAAACACGACCGGGAAGTCCCGGTAAACAGCCTGGTTTTCCTTCTGTGGAAAATATAAATGTCCTTGACACTTCTCGATACCCTGCAAGCATTTGATCTAGTAAATAAGGTTGCTCACTCGTGCTTAAAAAGATTTGACCATCATGTTTTATCGGTACCCAAACTTGCGCCAATATTCCCCCACCAGCTGATTCTTTAAAAAACGACAAGGCTTTCAGCATTTTTTCATCAAGAGATAAAGTATTAACATGCTGCATAGAATCATCGATTTTTTGCTTAGAACTTAAGTTATTTGCATCATTGTTGTTGTTATCTAAGAAACCACGTAGGGTGTCCATTTTCTGACGCACAACTCTCTCCGCAAAAACAGGTGAGCCATCCGAATTATTGTAATTTCCACTAACTCCTGTCATATAGAATTGCCCGCAATTCTGTTCAACTGGACTGAATCCATCCGGTGACTGATATAACACCGAGGCAAGAGACGGAATCTCGTTAGCCATAATTTGATCAGTCATGGATGGACCAGAATACAAACCAGCATAATTATCAAAGTTCATGAGCTCGGAGAAGCTGCTAGGCATATCCTCTGACGCCAAATTACCTATTCCACCATCTAATGATGTTAAACCTTCCAACTCAGTTCCCGGAGACTGCCAATACCCAAATCCTCTCCCCTTAGGATAAAAAGGGTACTCCATACTTAGGTTAGTGATGAAAACCGATCGAACTAGATCAAAATTTCGAATCCCTCTACGTAAACAAAACCACAAGACAAAGCTTCTTTGTTACCAGCATTCTTGAAGCCTATAAGGTTGTGTACTCAAATCAGCTAATTTTATAATAAAAGCAAATTAAACAAGAGCAATTTAGCATAACCCCTATATAAAAATTTCCAAAATCTAGAATTTCAATCTTCAAAATGACACAAGAAGCGAAACAAATGCCTCAAACAACAAACCATGAAAATCCAACTGAAAAACACAGCGAAATTAGGGTTCCCAAAAAATTTGCAAAACCACAATTCATGAAGTATGAAGATTGTAAATTGTAATTATAACATCATGTATGTAATGCAAATAGTTAACAAGAAGAAAAAACAAAAAAGCTCAAAACTTTACAATCAAATTGGGGAAATGTTGAACCCTAGAAATGGCTTTGTTAAACCAATTGACAACCGACCTTAAAATCCTCGAAGGTGACGAAACATTGTTTCATAAAATTCATCAAAAAAAAGTGGCGTTTCAGGTGTGAAGTGAAGTGAAAGCAGTTAAAGAAACGGGTGAGAACTGTTTGGTTGCTAAAAAAGGAAAGAAAAAACAAAGCATAGTTCGGACGTAAGATTCAGAAATTGAGTTTCTAAAAATGGTATGACGATGTTTACAAGCCGTTTTCTATCTTTCTACGGTGTTCCCTACCATGTTTTCTCATCATTTTCCTTCGGGTCAAACTTTATTTTTTATTTATAAGAATAAAATAAATTAAAATAAAGGCTTTGTGGGTCTCAACTTTGTTGTTGGTGAGATTTGTGAGAATACTTAAATACCCAAGGGAATATTATAAGTGAATATTTTGAGTTTTTTTCAATTTGTTATAGAAGTTGATGTTATATTAGGATGTAAGATTTATCAAAAAAATACTAAAAGTTAAGGAAAAAAATATTAAAAGTTGGGTTTAATGGATATGCACTGACAGTGTAAAATAGTTTTACACTGTCATCCAATAAACAAGCACCAATTTGCCATGTCATTAAATTTTTTTAAAAATAAAAGAATGTTTTAATTAAATACATAGTTGTGATTGGTTGACAGTATAAAACTATTTTACAGTGCATCACCCTTTTTCTCTTAAAAGTTTAATCTATATGGCATGTCCCATATAAGCAGTAAAAAAAATTGCTATCACCATTAGTACAAAGTTGAAGTCCAACAAAATTATATGCCATCACATTTTAGTTATTTTTTTTCCTATATGTCATTAATAAAATAAAGAGAATTTCACAATCCACTTCTTTGAACTTATTAGTCATCTGATAAAATTTCATTTATGTCACTGCTTCCGTAGATATATTTCTGGAAGTTTTTTTTTTTAAAAAATAGTTTTTTCTGTAAATACATCTACAGAAGCATTAAAATATAATGAAATTGGGAATATTCCAAATTAATTGGAAAAATCCCAAATTAAATGAAATATTTCGTAGCCATATCTACGAAATTTTTTGAAAATAGAGTATTACGTAAATATACCTATGGAGTATTCTATTATATTTTAGAGAAATGCTGATTGTTACGAAGCATTAATTAACGAAACACAAGAATGACACTAAACACGGTCTATGTATCAGCAAAAAGTCAAAGTTATATATTTTGGTAAGTTATTATTTGTCTATCGTGTGTTTCGTTTCGTACGATATAGCATGGCTCTATATTTTAAATCAATTACATTTCACTCCAAAAGTTAATTTTTATAACAAAAATGAAACATCAAATTATAATAAATAAAAGTAGTGCAATTGAGGTTTTTCAATTACTTTGATTTCATGAACTTTATTAATTTGAGAATTTCTTAAGTATAATTATGTTTTAACGCTTTCATGGATGTACTTATAAAAAAAACCAAATTTAAAAAAAAAAAAAAAACAAGTGCTTTCAGAGGTACATCTATGAAACATAGAGACAATTTTGACAACTTGCATGATGGGTGAGAGATAAAGGCATGGGATGGGATAAGATATTTTTAAAATAAATTATTTCATAATATGTCGTATGTAATGGGAATCAGTTTGAGAAGAACCTTTTTAGTTTACATAAAATTAGTAAATTAAGATTCAATAGTAAATTCTATAGATAATTCTTAAGTTCTTTGATTTTGGTTTAATGATGGGATAATACACGAAAACAATATGTTGTCTAAGGACGTGACCATCATAAGTGAGATGTTTTAGGATTTGAATAGTTTGTATTTTATTATGTAATATTCATTAGAACTTTATAATAGGGTTTAAGTGTTTGAATAGTTTCTATTTGAATATGTGGTATTCATTAGACTTTTATAATATGGTTTTAGGGTTTGAGTCTGTAAAATCTTTAGGAGTTTTTTTTTTTCTTAGAGGATAAATGCTTATAAATTGCGAGTCTTTGAAATTCAACAGGTCAACTTCTCTAGTAAGACATTTTAAACGGAAATTTTTTAATATATCATATGGATTATTAGCACACTTCGTGAAAATATAATAATATTCTTAGATTTTGAAAATGTATCTACGGACATACCACAAACATACAATTCATTCAATTTTGAGTTATGCTCCAACTTTATGAATAAATTTATTATGAAAATATATTTTCAAATAATCTCCAAAAATATATTTTCAAAATTTATTTTATTTGACAGCGAGCATGTATTGTTAGACGGTTAACGTCTGACGATTAGTCAGTTTAAACGGTTAACATTGTTGGGTTGATACGGTGTGTGCCACCATTCAACTAATTATATATTTTCTAAAATATAAATAATTTTTGGGCCAATTTTTATATTAAACTAATAATTTTCTCAAAATCATTAAATAACATTATTTCTGTTTTTTGAAAATGAAACAAGTAAAATGAGCATAATTAATATAAATAAAAAAATATCTATCATTTCATGAAACACTCATCTCTTTCATATTTATCTAGAAAAATTCCAAAAGACATAGCATCGTTCAATAATCATTCATGTCATAAAGTATCATTTAATTATATTAAAAAAATATATTAATCAGCCTTCAAGAGATTCAAACAATAGAAGTAGAAATTGCTAAAGTTGTATCAAAACAAAACCAGTGAAATAGAAAATGAATAGACTTGTAGAAATTAATTGTGAACGTATGATGGACTGGGACTTTGAGATATTCGTCCCGCCAAAATCTGTCGTCCGTCTAAGTTTGCTCCGCCAAAGTCCGCCGTCCCTTAAAGATCATCTCACCTATTTGTTAAGTTCGTCTCGCCTTAAGTCCGTCATGTTTTAGTTAATTCTAATAATTCAAATTCTTCGTGATTTTATTTTATAAATTTATTTGTAAATATATGCAATATCTTTTTAGGTACAATTTGTTTAAAAGATACTTCATAAAAAATTGTTCTAAAAAATAAGTGAAAATTTTAACTAAAAGGTAAAAAAAGAATATTAATCTATTTAAAAAATGAAATGAAAATAAATAAATAGGCGGGCAAGTCCGCCGTCCGCCAACCCGCCACCTTGGCAGGGCGGGCATGATTTTTATGTCCATTTTATTTGGCGGGCTTAAGATGAGCAGGGCGGGCGGCCCGTTTTACCACCCCTAGTTTTATAGTATGGAGAAAATTTTACTTTGTACCCCTACAATTGTCTTTGTATCGCTACAATTTTTAAATAATGGCAATTTTACCCTTTAATCCTTTTAACCATTTTACTTTTACTAATCATAAAAAAATGAAAATTGTACCCTTACGCACGCCTCCCGAAACACTTTCAGCAAGTCATCTGATATGTAAAACAACAAACCGGAACACACTCCGTAAGACTTTCGGTTTACATCAACAGCGTTCCGGAAGACTTTAACAAAGTGTTTCAAACCAAACTGGAACACTTTGTTATAGTCTTCCGGAACGTTGTTGATGTAAACTTGAAGTATTTTCTTAACTCTTCTATAATGTTTTTGCCTTTTATTATTTTTTCTCTTTTTTTTCAGATATGAAAATTCCGCTCCAGATTTTCCAGAAAAACGAGACAATTGTAGATACCACTGGCGTATTCACAGCTACTCAAAGATTTGTTACACGAGAAGAGGTTATTTGATGGATTAAAGAGACTGGTATCAACAATAAAGTGACTGTTATTATCACCCGTTCGAACACCGAACTAGGCAAGAGAGGAATAAGCAACAAAGCGATATTTTGTTGCGATAAAGGGGGGAAATACAAGGACAAAAGTGATACTCAAAGTGCGACAAGGATACTTGGATGTCCATACAAAATCAGGTCGACTCCGACAAAAGATGGGTCCGGGTGGAAGGTTGATGTAAAATGTGGAGTTCATAATCATGAATTACCAATTAGATTAGAAGGTTATTCCTTTGTTGGTAGGTTGACCACATATGAGAAGCAGCAAGTTGTTGATTTGACAAAGAGACATGTTCCGCCTAGACACGTATTGATTTTCTTGCAAGAGCGAGATCCCAAAAATGTCACTCGGATCACGCAAGTATACAAGCATAATAGTGTGATAGAAGCGGATATAAGAGGTCCAAGAAGTGAGATACATCATTTGCTTAAGCTTATAGAGAAGGCGAACTATGTTTACTAGAGCAGAAAAAGAGATGATTCAGAAGTTGTGAGAGATGTTTTTTAGGCCCATCCAGATTCAGTGAAGTTGTTGAATCTTTTTCCATCTATATTGATTATGGACGCCACATATAAGACAAACAGATATAGACAATCTTTGTTTGAAATAGTTGACATGACATCGACCGAGTTGACATTTGCTGTTGCATTTGCTTATATGGAGTGTGAACAGACGAAAAGTTATTGTTGGGTCTTGGATAAGCTGAAGCAACTGTTTATGAAGAAAGATGTGTGTCCACAAGTGATTTTGAAGGATAGATATCTTTCTTTGATGAAAGCAGTTGAAGTTGTGTTTCCTACGACACATAACTTACTATGTCGATTTCACATTAACAAAAATGTTGGTTCAAAATGCAAGGAATATATGGTGAAAGACATGTAAGAGACGATAGACACATTGTGGAAAGATGTTAAATGGACTAGTAATGAGGTTGACTGTAGTCAACGGTTGCAACATCTTGAGCAAGCATGCTTTACTTGTAGTGACTTCCTTGATTACGTGAAAAACTCTTGGTTGATCCCACATAGGCAAAGATTTGTTTGTGCATGGATTGATCGAGTGCTTCATTTGGGTAACACCAAGACTAATCGATATGTCATAATTGTTAGTCTTTTTAGTATGTATTAATTTTTACGATGTTATTTTTTTTTGGCATACTTACTTTGTTTTATTTTTAGGGTTGAGTCTACACATTGAAAGCTAAAGCAGACGATAGCGAATAGTCTTTGAGACATGGTCAAAGTTTGGGAAGCTATGAATTCCAACTTGAAAATACAAATTGGTAACATTCGAGCTTCTTTTCAAAAAAGTTTTTATGAGCTTGACTAACTCGAGTTCATAATTGACATGGGCCAATAAATTTCTAAGTCTCAATTGAAGCCCAAGAAGGTAAAACACGTGTCTAATTTTTAGGTCTACTACATATAAAAATATAGAGAATTTCTTACATCACCCTTTGGGGTTCTTAGGCACCATGTGCATTTTTAAAAATACCCCCTGCTTCCGGAGGTGTTTCTCCTGACACACCTTTTTTTACTCAACGTTGGTTTGTTTTGTAAGTGCATCTACAGAATAATTCATGTTATGTATCTCCGGAACCATTTTTGATAAATTCGTGTTAGAGTCTCTTATTCTCCCTCATTCTTAATTTTTTATCTTCCAACTCTGTCAAACCTCAAAAAAAGAATCCCACCAAACTTTCTTTTTTTCACTCGAGTTCGAGAGCGAGCATCAACTTCAACGGTCAACACACTTCAAATCATTCAAAGCTCAGTATAATCGGTAAGTTTTTCGAGTTTCTGAGGTATTTTCGAGTATTTCCCGTAAAAGAGTTGGAATATACTTTTAGGGGTAAAAATCCTTAGATAGTTTTAGAAACATAGTTTAGAGACAATGAAGGTATTGTTTGTTGTCTTAAACGGACGACCAGGGCCTTAAAAAATGGGTTTTCATGGGTAACAGACGCCATTTTCGTGATTGTTGGAGTTGCAGAAGGTTCCATAAATGCATTAACAAGTTGACGTTAGGGTATTTCCCTAGATGCAGCTCTGGAACAATTCAGTGTTTTAAGTACTGGGTACTTCCGTTTATGTATCTACGAAAGTTTTCCACATGTTTATATATGAAAGTAAAAAATACATTTTTTTGTTTTTTTTAATTTATTTGTAACGAATTCTAATTTATTGGTTATACCTTGCAGACTTTATGGCTAACACAGAGGACCGACTTTATATGGATGGGTTGCACAACATGCATTCGTCCGACGTGCACGGAGCCATACACTTGTTAACGGTTCCGTAGGTGCATCTGTTTTAGCTATTCCAGCACAACCTACAGTTAAGGTTATGCCTAGTGCATAGGGTAGTCCACAACCTAGTGCACAGGCGCCGTCTATAACACCCCTTTTCTAACCCCAAATAATCGCTTGCAACTTCACAAAGTAAATAAAATGCATAAACGAAAGGGCGTCACATGTTATTTCCATAGCAATGAAAACCCGAATCCAAACATACAAACATGCACCTGATCCATTAACACAATTTAAAAACCTCATGTTTCATAGATTATGCATAACACACGCGGAATCACAACTCAAGTAATTTCAATGAATATATCTCATACTATATCCATCTACCAAATCATATTAACACAATTAACTCATATATATATATATATATATATATATATATATATATATATATATATATATATATATATATATATATATATATATATATATGTATGTATATATATATATATGTATGTATATATATATATGTATGTATATATATATATGTATATATATATATATATGTATGTATATATATATATGTATATATATATATATATATGTATATATATATATATATATGTATATATATATATATATGTATATATATATATATGTATATATATATATATATATATATATACATATATATATATATATACATATATATATATACATACATATATATATATACATACATATATATATATACATACATATATATATATATATACATATATATATATATATACATATATATATATATATATACATATATATATATATATATATACATATATATATATATATATATATATATATATATATATATATATATATATATATATATATATATAATACGAATTTAACAACTAGGCAACATAGTCATCAACACAATATATCTAGAATACCATGTTAATTACAAGAAAGGTAACAATATTCAAATATTCAAATATTCAAAACATGAGTTCAAAATAAAAACACCAGTGTTACATGATCAGAGCATTTGACTCACTACCTAATCAAAACGATATATCTAAAAAGCTCCTCGGTAAAATCCCCGTGTAAGCACGATACTCGTCAGAACATACGCGATGTCGCAATGAACATCATTCAAACAGAAGGGTGAGAATTCACATCATAATGAATACATACAATATGTATAATGAATATAGCATACAATGGCATAATCATTCATCAAACTTCCTTATTTGAACAAGTTCCACAATGATTGCACACAATACCTTTTCCAATTATCACACAAGCGAATCACATTAGTTCAAGCAGTCACATAACACAAAATGCAACTCAAAATGCAAATAATGCAACTCATGCATGTGGTACCATTGTGAATATCAAGCTCACTGCTCCTGATTTAAAACTAGAGCCACGCTTCCGATCCGGACAAGATCAAAGCCATCAAATATAAATGTATAGCCCACTGCTTCCTAATCCATAAAATAAACAAAGCCGCATCTATTTCCACACAAGGATAAAAGCCAACTCGGAGTACAATCTCCCCATGAATGCATGTACAACAATGTCCACAACATATACAATTAATATTATCATACAACCTTAATTATCCAAGCATATCTCAATAATTCGCACAGTTTGAATCATCCACCAAAACATTGTACAACATGCGTCAAGTAATCATTCACAACAAAGTGCATTCAAATAACATATATTCATTCACACAAATCATGAATATCATATAACATATTCACAAATAATATTCACCATTCACTAAATCATAACGCACGTAAAGATAATCATATGTTGTTCACACAACAACATCATAATTAATTCATCAAGTGCTAACCATTCTAATCCTATCATATAGATAATCGCATTAGCTTCCTAATGCTTCGAACGACACATAAAACGGAGTTATGGATCAAAAGTTACGCATCTCATAATTTTGCAAAACAGGACACTTTCTCCCGGCGAAAGAAATGGCTCGCCCGACGCTCCAAGACAGAAACTTTGTCACAAAAAACCCCCTCTCGCCCGCTGGTCTCTCCCGGCGAAGACTCCTGAGCACACACTCGCCCGATGAAGCAAGATGCTCGCCCGACGAATCACACCAGACCCAAAAAAATCTGTGCATTTTCAGCATCTTCCACACCAATCCAAATCCGACTTTAACTAACCAAAACTCATCCAAAAAGTAATTTATCACATGTGAGAGGTTCCTAATCATGTTTCTAACCATGGGTTATCATTATAACAACATTAAACATGATTGATTCACAAAATCTCATGGATTCAACATAAACCCTAACATGTGAGATCTATGAAATAGAGAGACGATTACCTAGCATACAACTATTCATTGCATACATATATTCAAGATAATGAAGATTCTCCCCCTTACCTTAGATTAAAATTCTCTCTTCTTCTAGTTACTTCAATCTCTTATTCTTTCTCTTCTCTTCTCTTGAGCTCTCTTTCTTCTTCTTTTCTTCCAAAATAGTTATGACATCTAAAACCCTATTTTCTTACTAACTTTCTCTTAAGTTAATGGGCTTAGTAACCTTACCACCTATTATTTCTATTCCTCAAATTAGGCCCAATAACATATTATCTCATTATTCTACTAATAGCTCAAATAACCAATTAACATAAAAACACTCAATTAAATTATTATCACACAACATAATAATTAAATAATTATACTAATAATGAAATAACTATTAAATATATAAAATAGAAAAACTGGGATGTTACACCGTCCACTTCCACTTCTTCGGGATAGGTCTGTTCCCTTCCTGCGGATGATGTTTCTCCGGTGCCACCTCCAAAGGGTGATGCTCCACTGTAGGAAGATGCTGATGACGATGAGGATGCGCCTAAGGGTTTCTCGGGGGGTCCATATGATGTGTCCCTGCTGACAAGGTACGCCGAATATATTGCCACGTCCCCAAAAATCCCACGTGATAAGCCTTTAACATTTTCTTCCACGTCATCTGACTTCAACGGTACATTAAATGAAAAATCTAAAACACATATTCAAAACTGTTTGACAACTAGTAACACGGTACAACCTACACGCGTGTCAGCCTCGGGCCCCTCAATTCCACTTTTCAGCCAGACTCCATTAAATTCTCAGGTTCAAAACACCTTAATCCCCTTTTACCTACTCTTACAAGCCTCTCATCAACTCCCTCCCCATTAACTACTCCTGACCGTAACTTTATCCCACTTTCCCATGCAAAGCATTTTCCCAAGCCATTGAAACATGCTTCCCACAGTTTTATTCCATGCTCTCATGCAACCCACTTATTATCCAATCAAACTCCATCCAAAACCATTACAAAAGTACCATCATCCCTACAACAATTCGGTCCCCTATCCATAGTGTTACCTCAATTAACCTCGAGGACAAGGTTTTCAAGAAGGAAATGAGTATTGTTAAGCAAACCACATTAAAGCCCAATAAGCCCGTTAGAGATAAAAAATATTTGTTTGTTGAAGGACTTTATTTAGCAAAAGAAGAGTGCAGTTGGAAATTTTCTCTAATTTTAGTAATTTTAGTATGTTCTAATGAAGAGGCCTTTGGCCATTATGTCAGTTTAACCTAACTATTGATATTGTAATTTTCTAATTTGTCAAGTTAAGAAAAAGTTAAAAAGTTTTGTTTATGTTTATCTTCTCTTGCAACCCTAGATCTGATATAGTTTTAGTGTAGTCTATCACAAAAACACATGTGTCTTACTATATATCAATTAATAGAATATATTGACAAATGCCCTAAATTTCCCTTTTCCGTTAATAAAATTTATACTACATTAGAGATTATTTCGTAACTAGTTAATGAGATATTTATTCTCATTTCTCATTTTAAACAACAAAAATGTGACACAAATTACTAACTTTCCATCTCACAGAACACTATTAGCACAATACTAATTTTTTTAATCAACATTAATTGAGTCTATATGATTATTATTTATTTTATAATTAAATAATTTATCTCAAATTTACATACATGTCTATATACATTTTATATCGTATCAAATTGGATAATACTTCATAATTGTGTAAACAACTAATTTTCCATCTCACGAATCATTATTAGCACAATATTTATTTAATACAATTAAGTTGCTTTGATAATTACTTATTTTACATTTAGACAACTCATTTCAAATTTATATTTGTATTTAAATACATTTTATATTTTCTATCAAATTAATAAAATTCATATAGATGCACATGTATTTTGCTGGTATTCAAAATAACAACTATAATTATAGATAATTTCTCACCTCACCCCTTAGATCTCTCACGCATCATTGAATTGACAAAATTGCCCCTAGTTACATAGATGTATCTCCGGAAGTACCTTTTTTTACATTTGCGTCAAAATATTTCGTAGATGCACATACCGAACACTCTGTAGGTACACCTGCAGAACAAATCCAAAATCAGGAAACCAGAAAAAAACGATAAAAGAAACATTCATAAATTAAAATCAACATTACATCGAAATTTCAAACAGACAATTAAATACTACATCTAAGAAATTACAACAGTCAAAACAATTTCATCTGATCCATGCATCATTTGAATGACATCAATGACGTTTCCACTTCATCCCACCAACATCTCGTTTCTTTGGTCACAAGTGATGTCTTTGTTCTAAACCTATGAATTCTTTTGATGACTTCGCCAGGTTTGTACTCCCCCTCTAACCAAGACATCAGAGCCCTTTTTAGTTGGTCCAAGGAATGAATGTGCCAAATTTTCATCTGGATCGGGGGTTTGAGAGGAGAAAAAACAACACGCCCGTCCCTTTTGAAAATAATTTGTTCTGGAGCGGGTTGCTTAGACGATGACCGCTGCCATGATGATGAGCTAGGAGATGCCATAAACTAATTCTCTTGAGAAATTGTTGTGTTTGTGTGTAATATAACACTAGAAACCCTAACTTTATAGAAAACATTGGTGCATATGGACCACACATTTTTCTGTCACAGAAGTTTCGTAGGTATATCCATGGAAGTATCTTAGATATTTTGCTTCCATAGGTGTACCTACGGAAAAAACCCATAATTTTTAAAATTAGAGCCTTCCGTAGATACATCTACGGAACTTTCCCTGTTATTTTTTTAACAGAACTGAATAATACAGCAGTAGTAGTAGAAGTAAAACACGTAAACACATAAATTAATACTTGATAAAAAATGATTATATTGTAATGTTAAAGAGTGCATATATTACACTTTGAAACAAGAAATACATCAAAAGAACTATCACTGGCTAAATCTATTGGTGGTTCTACTTTTGACTTTTCTTTATTCGATTCCTTCTCAATGTTGATCAATCTTTCAAATTCGTGCATCCTATCAACAAAAAGACCCGGCCACGTCTTGGCATCTTTGGTATAATGACGGTCTCATTCTGGTGACTTAGGTGGTATGGGGCATCCCGGGTTTCAAGTCAACTTGCACAAAGTGATTCGCTTTTGTAAGCCATCCAATATACATGATGCGAGCATTTGAATTTGTAGGCGGTGCGGAATGGGAAAAAGGTTTGCGAAAAACCATAACGCGTCAAGTCAATGCACACCATATCATAGGCGCATGCAATAAGATGTCTCATTTTCAGGAATTTCATCCATTTTGACACCGGTGCGTAAGGGCCCATCCAAGGCACAAGAGTTTCGTTAACTGCTTCAAATTTAGTTTCCTCTCCAAGTAACCGCGTGTACGATTCTCTATGCATCTTCAACTCTTGGATGAGTGGATGACAGACAACCGTATGGCTACCATCTCCATTACTAAGCAATACCGAGACGGCTCGGTAACCGCAATTAACGTCCCCCGCAACATCTACGATCCGCTCGATGTAAGGGTGCATAAAAACCGGAATCTCTTTGATGAATGGAATGTCCGGTGGAATAGGAGTCTCTTCGATGATTGAAATTTTTAGTGGAATAGGTGTCGGAGGCGGTTTACTTATGCGAGCTCCTTTGTTTCAACTTTTTTGATATTTTTGAGATTTAGGAGTCGGTGAGTCGGGAAAAAGTTTATCGACGTGCTTACAATAAGAAGGAGATTGTGTAGTAGAGTTGTCATTCGGTGTAGGCTTCAATTTCTTGGGAGAACCCTTTGTCTTAATCGGTTGAGACAGTGGTTTCATGTCGGTTGTTTCGAGATATCCAATCTTCTGCAATTGTTCTTTGATGTGGAGTTTTATGTTGTCATCGACCTTCGAAAACCTCTCTTGTGTCGCTTTCAATTTGGAAGTAATGGAGATATTTAATTTTTCTCCTTTGACGCAATCATCATCATCAAAACTAAGTCTTTTCCAATGAGGGATAACTTCGTCCATTCTTATTGGCTCACCTAGTCTCGCTTTTTTAGAAATAACACATGCACTCGGGAGACCATACATTCTAGTAATAGTGCAATCACACTTTACACTATCAGAACCGAAAGTTTCACCTTGTTTGGCCTCGTGAAAAATATAGTTTAACCCGGCCAGAGACACATTGCCGAACAATTAAGAATAAAAAAATTTGTCCCAAAATCGATATTCCAACACCTTAATGCTCCGATCAAAAGTGGTTTGTATCTCATTATGTTGGTTTTTGATCATGAGATTTACGGTGTCTCAATCTCAACACAAGTCACCCTTGCTATTAGCCAACCAATTTTTCAAACTATCATGTGCCGATTCAATTCTATTGGTGGTTGTATTCCTAAGGTGTCAGATATTATTGGTCCATGCACACACAAACTTTTCATTCACCTTATCAAGAATGGTGCTTTCAACATATTTCAATAAATCCGGGTACTTTTCACACATTTCGAAATTGAAAGACAGAATCGACGTATAATTCTTTTGTCGAAGAATTTACAATACGAGTCCATGCATCCATTATTTGTTCAACAATCACACTGGGCTTCACCGATTTTCCACCACTGGTCTCTACTTGTTTCGTCCCAACCGCAGGTTTAACCTTACTTCTCACATTACATGTTATGTGATATCGACAAAGTTATGCATTAGAAGAAGGAAATACCTTTGCCACCGCATTCATCTAAACGATATCGCGGTCCGTAACAATCGCCTTGGGCATCTCGACTTGTTCCTTCAAAAGTGACTGACACACCTCTAATGCCCACATAAAATTATCCTTTTTTTCACACTCCAAAAAAGCAAAACCAACAGCGTATGTCTTATCGGTGGATGTAACACCTATCATATTAAATAACGGAAGTTGATACTTGTTGGTCTTGTAGGTAGAATCAAGAAGAAACACTGTTGGGAAAGTGTTGAACAACTTTATCAAATCTGGATGAGTCCAAAAAATATCTCGGACCATAACCCCATCGTCGCAAGTTTTGTACCGCGACACGTATTTGTTATCATCCAACAACTTCAACAGTTATTCCATCTCACTTCTATCTCCCCTAATTGCCTTATTATTGCGGTACCAGATGTTATACACTTGCCTTATATTTGAGATGTTTTCGCGTTCCTTCCGTTTTAACATGGCAAGTATTTTTTTGGTTGGACAAGATTTAAGGACATGTCATTAATACATGTATTCTCTTTCGATTTGAGCCGACATACACTAAGAAGTCCTTGTAATTTCTCGCACATGTCATGGTTATGCAAACCACAAATAACATTAAATCTCCACTTCTTGCTAGCCACCATGTAACCACGAATTTCAAATGGACACTCGCATTTTCTAGTACCCGTGTCGTCTCTTTTAAACTTCCTTAGAGGAGGATGGTATTTCCCGCTTCTTCCACACAACATTGTTACGAAAGCGTTTCTTCTTGCCGTACCATTATCTCATCTTCATATTACCGCATCAAAACCAATGTCAGTTGCATTCCTACAATCCATGTGAGCATTCTTTCCAGATCATCAAACTCTTGTTTGTTATTAAAGTCACCGCCAACATCTACCTCCTTTACAACTACCTCTTCAACATTCAGAGAAACATCGACTGAAGGAACTAATTCTCTCGAGAAATTATCGGGGTGCATCATACATATTCGTAATCAATAACATAAATAACACAAAATTACAAGACTGATGCAAAAAAACAACACAGACACCTTCCATAGATGCACCTCTGGAATGTGTTCATATTCCACACGTTTCGTAGTTGTACCTACGGAAGCAACATAAATTTTTTTTTTGCAGAAAATTCAAGCATAACGTGGACAATATAATGGATAAAGATAACTATTTACCTGAAGTTGAGTCTTCTCTTGCTCCCTTTAATTTGTTGCACCAAAAAGTTTGAGCTTTGGTGTAGAAAATGATATTGATGAAGTGTGGTTTTTTAGGGTGGTGAGAGTGAGTGTTGAAGACGGAATGTGACAATAGAGAGTGATCATGTTGGTTCAAACTATATCAGATGCTTCCGTAGGTACATCTACGGAATATTCTGGCGCTAAGCCATTTCATAGATGTACCTACGGAACAATCCCTGAATTGAATTTATTTGTAGTTTTTGCCAACAAACACTAGTTTAAAATGCTTCCGTAGATGCACCTACGGGAAAAATAAATTTTTTGAAAAAATAGGTGCTTCCGAATGTGCATATACAGAAGCATGAGACATATTGGAATTTCACCAAGTAGCTAAGAAATTAAAGGATGGATTGAGGAATTCTCTAATTATATAATCATTCATAATAAAAAAGCTAGATGAGAACTTTGGTAAGTCTGCCAAGTGTCATCGTTCTAGCTCACATGCTATTTTAAAAGTTTCTATGTAAGGTAATATTTCTTTTTTGGTTTTTAATAAATTTTATTGCTTTTTAATATTTATTTTATTTTATTATATTTTAAGAGATGCATCCACGTGAATAAAAGCTTATCCCCTTCTTCATGGGATACATTCCCCCTTTCCCATCTTTTGGTTTTTCCAGGCAAAATACCAGCCACAATTTATGGGCTTTTCTCGAAAATATCACGATAGATATATGTAATATGGTGAACTGACTTTTTATATTTAAGCAAACAATGTTGCGGTGAGCAAGAGTCACCACCGACTTTTATTTTATCCAAATGGAAAGGCAAAAAGAACAGGAAAGACCTTTGAAAGATTTTGAGTTCGGGGGGTAGGTTATACAAAGGGAAGGTTTAAAGCACCCTCTGTATCCATGGGCTCTTAATTGCTTAGCTCACTTGTTTGTTTGAATTGTTTGAAAAGATTTTGAATAAGGACTTTAGCTTGTAAATAAGCGTAGCCTTTTGAATTGATTTGAAAATGAGGTGTGAAAAGCATTTTGAATTTTGAATTGAATGTGAGCAAGCATTTAAGAACACCTACCCTAAGATTGTCTTTTTGTTTTTTAAGTCTTTCGGGCGAAAGGATCTATCCATACCATGAGAGGGCAGGAAGTCTTTCAATTGGATGTGGAAGGGTCATCGAAGTTATCGTTCGCCACAAGATTGTCCCTTGCCATAAAGAGGGCGGGTAGTCTAAGGGAAGGATATAATAGTCATTTTTAAGTAACAGGCGAGGATACCTTAACAATGGGGACGAATCATCATTTACCAAGGCAACATCGAGGGACAAAATTGATGATGAATGATCTGAGGGCAACATTTGCTTTAGGTATCCTCGGAATCGAGGGACTTGACTATTTTTTAGTATAATTAGAGGCAACAGGCAACAGGTAACAGGCAACAAGAAGGGTTACCCTAAAGGTGTGTGGGTGCACAATCAGGTGATTAATATTCAGATAAATTTATCTTGTAATTAGTGATGCTAATTCAGTTCAAGGCTTGCACTCCCTAAAATTACTAACCAGATGCAAAAATTAAAGGCAAAACTTAATGTCTTACGCTATTATAATAAACACCTGCGGGAAAGGGGAACTACAATAAAAACCTGTAGGGGAATGCGGAAATTAAAAGGCGGAAAGTAAAGGCAGAAAATAAGGGAAAAATAATTAATTTAAATATCTTGAGCCTTCATCTCGCCTTCATCTCTCCTTGATCAACCCTGAAAATTACGAATGAAGAAGAGAAAAGTTAGTGCATTAAAGACCTCAACAGTTGTAATGTAACATATCAAAAATTAAAATTGTAATAATTTAGGCAAACAAATAAACAGGCAAGGCAAAAGGCAAACCCCGAATGGGATAAAAGTTAACCAGGGTTAATAAAAGAAACAGGTAGGGTTAATGGGCGACACCTACAAGTAATGAAACTTTTTAGGATTAAGGGAGAACAGTGATGAGTAGTCATGATGAAAAATAGTTAGCCAAAATAAAATCAGAGTTTAAAAATATAAAAAATAATTAATTAGCCCGAAATTAAATTATTACCCTAAATTAATTATTAGCTTAAAAACCCTAACTTAATTATCTAATTATTTAACCTAATTAATTTAATAATAAAAAACTAAATATAAATCTAAAATCAATTTAAAATTATTAACCTAAATTAAATTACTAACCCTAATTAATTTAAAATTATTTTTATATAATAAAAAAAAAAAGGAATGTTGAATTTCAAAAGAATTAGTTGAAAGATTTGAATTAGTTGAAAGATTTTTTATAAAAAAAGTAGAAAACTAAACAAAGGAAAATAATAAAAAAACAAAAAAAAATATTAAAGCACTTAGCTTCGCTTAGGTGTGGTGCTTCCTGGATGGATCACGATGCACCTGCAGCCTTATGAGTGATGGATTGAGAAGGGCTATGATCTGATGGCCATGGATGGAGGGTGTATCGTGAGCCTTCATAGAAGGGCTACGTGGAATCTGCAAGCAACTTATAACATGTAAATTGTAAAAACTAGAGCGCTGAGGGTAAGGATCGAACCCAGGCCCTCACGCTTAACATTCCCACGCTTCTACCAACCAGGCTATTTTCTCATGATGTCAATGCAATTACCTACAAACAATATAAAAATAATAAAAGATTCAAATTTCCCACGCACGCTGATGGCTTCTTCTTCCTCGTTGGAACTTTTTATAACACAACTCTTTGGCAACGGTTTTTACGCGTGGCCGTAGACATTCAATTCCAAAACCTGCAAATACTCATCAATAAACACGAAGAGATAATCCAGATCAAACATAATCAAGCCCCTGAACATGAAAACGCAATCAATTTGGATTAATTGGTCCTATAACCGCGTGGCCCCAAATTGAAGCTCATGAACCCTAACTATGGTGAAATCCCCATCCTGCGATAAAAACTCAATTAAACTATCCATAAAGAACCGAAACAGCATTAGGAATACAATTATGCAATCAAATTTCATCCATGATGAGTAAAATATAAGAATAGAAAATTAAAAAAAAACTATAGCAAACCATGAAGCATACGTGACGGTTCTTAACCCTTTGAATCTGACGATGATTGGAATGGCTTCAGAGGTGTACTAGGAACGTATTGGAACCTTCAGACCTCCCTGAGAAAGGTTACAATCTGGGATTTGAATTTCATTTTTTTCTTGAAATTCCAAGAACTCGGCTATGGCTTTTTTCCAGAAAAACCGCTCCCCCAATGCTTTGATCATGTTATGGTCTTATAGTACAATGAATTAGGTTAAAGAAAATCTCAAAATATCCATCATTGAGTGATTGAATCTTTGATTGAAAATCAAATGCAAAACTTTCTATTCTTGACTTAATTACATGCCAATTCATTTCCAATCACTTGCCTCACCTTTAATCACAATATTTGATTGATCTTTGACTGAAAATATTCAATCATGCGCTTTCTTCCAATTAATTGGCCTTTTATTTAATTTATTTTAGTTTAATTTGAATTTTCATCAATAAAATCCAAAATAAATAAAATAAATAATAGAATAATGCATGGCTGGGCTTATAAGTCGTGGGCCTTGTTAGAAACATGTTTCAAACATAAAAGATGGGCCTATTTGGAAGAAATTTAATTTTGCTCAATATTCACTTTATGCACTTTCTCAAAATTGGTCAACTTCAACAAGTCATAACTCTCTCAATTTTTATTGTATGGAAGTGTTATAGGACTTTTTGGAAAGCTAAAGATGTCCTCTATAAGCCACTTTGGAACATATTTTACATTTGAGGATTTTGTCTTGATGATATGGCTCCTGACATAAAACTGCTTTTTGCGATCTTCTAGAAGGACTTGTAATGTTTTGGCTCATATTTCCCAAATGGTGCATTTCTGGCCTTGGCTTGTGAGAGAAAAGTTGTAGAGAATTCAATTTCCTTCAAAATAGGCTTTGGATGGGAAATTTCTGATGTTCCATGTGAAAGTTATGGCTTGTCAAAGTTCAGTTGACTTTAGGTAAAAAAACCCTGATTTAGAAACTTTTGAGTTTTGTTGATTTCTGAGATTTTCTTGATGAATCATGATCAACCCTTTATCAAATGATGAATGTTACTTCAAAATGTTGATGTTGACCAAAAATCAGGAAATTTGATTGTGGTTTGATCATAGTTTGACTTTTAGGTCAACCAATTGATTATTGATCATTTGGGCCATTGACTGAGCAATCCTTTGAATCAAGGCTTTAAATTTGGCATGAGTATCCTTTGAGGCATGTGAGAGGCCATGAGGACCACTTGAGGTTTCAGAACCTGATTTTACTTTGAGATAAGCAAAACCCTAGTTGGAGGGTTTGTTGTTTAGGAGAGAGACTGCATGCTTCTTTCTTGTGTATCTTTGAGCATTTGAAAGTCAGATGGACTGAAATATGAGTAAATATGATGGGAAAATTTTGGGGTATGACAATATACAATTTGAGTTTAGGTTACTCCTTATTCTCAACAGCCATTAGTCTGCGACTTTTCAGCTCAACAAATTGCATTCACGATACAATTTCTTCAATGTTGCATTCTCATCTCCTAAAACCTAATAAGTGCATCATCAATTTCAAATTGAAGGTTTTTTCTTTCAACTATTTGTATAAATATGTGCTATCTAATTTCGAGATATTCATCCCCTTCGAACCCTTCATCTTTTTTCTTCACTCTCTTCCGCTTATTATTCCCTTTCACTTCCATTTTTTTTTTATCGTTGAATGAACCTACAACAACCTTTAACAATTTTCTAGAAAATCCAAATTGAAAATTTCTTCCTATTTCAAAATTTAGGGTTTAACACTTTTGGTATTTTTTTCGTTGAATGTGTTTTGTTGAATGTTAATGTGAAACAGTGATGGAGAACGCTTTTGCGATTACAGACCAAAGACAAAAGATAGAGCAGTATAAGCACATTCTTGCTGTTGTGATTTTGTCAAACGATATCGGTCAAGCTAGAAAGTTCATAGATCACAGTAAAATCTCTTTTCTAAGGGTTTATTTATTTTGATTTTGTTTTTTGTTTTTGTTTTATTTAGTATTTGAGAGCGTTGTGAGTTTGAATTTTGTTTGGTATTTTAGTATTATGAGATGATGTTCCTTTAGTGGTGTCGCGGCAGCTTCTGCAGAGTTTTGCTGAGGAGTTGGGGAGATTGATGTCGGAGACGCAGGAAGAGATTACTCATTTTTCATAAACATGTGTCTTAAATGCCCAAACTCTAACCTGAAACTGAAAATGTGGGCTGAGAATTGGACTGGATGGTTAGTAGTGAATTTTTCTATTTATATAACTTTGTTGCTTGAATTGAGTACTCTATTCCCTTTGAAGTTTAATTCTCCAAGTTAACAGATGGGCTCTGTTCAAATTCTGCTATGTTATATCGCTATAGTCGTTATTTAGCAACATTGAATCATATCTCCCCTTTTCAGATGCTCACAAAGAAAGTTGGCACACTAACAAAGGCTATGGAAGTGGAATGGAAGAAAATGAAAAGAGAAGCAACCGGTGTTCTAAAAGGTTCTTTTGTTATGATTTTTAATTTGAATGAATGATACATTTTACTTCTATAGTTAACCTTTTAACACTGTTAAAAATTATTGCAGTGTGATGAAAGAAACATTGGACATTCTTTATGTTGAGAAAATTGGAGGTAATTTATTTATCAACGCATATTGGACAAAATTGCAGTGTTCTTTTTATGCAGTTTTTGAAAGGTATGAAGTTCTTAATATTTAGTTGAATACATTATTCTAATAAATTATGGACAAGCTCAATATCCAGCGATAAAACCTTTTGAAGTTCGCAACCTGATATGTTTTGAAAACTGAAGTTACACCTAATGGATTTAGATAGAGTTGTAATACATTTGATACATTTGAGTCTGTATTGCAAATATTTTAAAATAATCTCTCTCCATTTGAATAACTTTGATTTTTTTAGATCAAGCTTTTTAAATATTTTTATTTGTTAATAAACTAATTGATTTATTTTCTGATTTATTGATTTAAAGGATTGCTGTAAAGGAATTGTGAGATTTAAGAGGTAAGGAATATTTATTTGTGGAATTTGATTCCTTAAAAAAATACAATGTTTGAAGAATTCATAGTGAATTTTAGTTTTTATACTGATTGAATGAAAAAATACGGCAGTGTTGCTGTTTATGTGGTGGTGAGTTCAGATCCTCTATTCCCTTCGTAAGAATTGTTTTCATCAATCAATCATCCTTTTGTTAGTTTAAAAGAGATTTTGGAAATGGCTCTGGCATGCATTTGGTTGATTTTAGAAATGGCTCTGGTATGCATTTGTAATTCAATTAGAGGTTGTTAAATTATATCAGTTAAATAGCAAACAAGAGTTTTAAATTATTTGGGTAAGAATTTTTCAAATATTGTTGATATCTATCCACTATGTGATGCAAAACTATGTAGACCGATCTTCACACATACACTTATTTTATTGAGTTGAAATGCATGACAAATAAGGAATATTTTAGAAAGTCTAGGAAGTCAAAATGCTATGCCTAATTTCTAACATTATGCAAATTTTCTCTTTTTTTTGTGTGTGCATCAAGTATCAGAGCCTTAAATTCATCTAACGTGGATGTTGTGATGAAATTATATGTAGATTCTGAATTTCTTACATTTTGACAGAGAGCTCATTAATTTCAAATTTGAAGAAGAGGGCCATTGATTCAGATAATGATGAAGAATTGAAATGTTGATTTATTTGATTTAGTTTTTACTTTGTATTGATCTATTAATGTTTTAATTTGGTAAAGTATGATTTAAAATTGTTTGGGGGCAATTAAATGGTTTTGATTTATTACTTAAAAGTCATTTATATTTCATTAAAACCCTATTTTGAATTTTCAATGAGTAGTTAAAATTGAATAATTAATCGTAACCGACACGCCACGCCTCTATTTATCTTCCTGAGCATATTGTTGCCAGTTGAACTTTCGTAATCGACACGCCAAGCCTCTACTTATCTTCCAAATAGTTAAAAATTTCCATCGAATTTTATTTTATAAATTTCTCATTAAGTTGATCATGGACAATTTCCCATAAAAATAATTGTTAAATTAGATTAATTGGAAAATTATAAAAAAATATTATATTCCAATTAATCTAATTTAACAATTATTTTTATGTCATTTATTTTTATTCAATTTATTTTATAAAATTTGTTTTAACATATCATAAAAAAACACCAAAAGGTATTTATTTGTTCGTTATATAATTTTTTGGTTTTATACCAATTAAAAAAAAATTTAATTAGGATTGAATATTAATTTTTTAGTTTTATACCAATTATTGTGGTATAAATTTGGTTTTATATCAATATCAATTATTATTCAGATATAAATTTTTCTTCTCATTTTGTGAGCGCGTCAAAAGAAAATTTATTATCATTTAGTCCCATTAAAAAATGATTCGGATAATACTTATAATAATTGTGTAATTGATACAAATACAAAACATAGACGGGAGTAAAAGATACAGATCCTTAACATAAAAATACATTAAATTTTATATTTATGAAATAAATTAATTATTTTGTATTATTTTATTGAAGATTACCATTAGAATTATCATTATTTTTGTTATTTTTATAAATGTAGGTATATTTAACATTATATTTTAGAAAGTGATCGTACCAGATCAGAAGAATCGTCGTAGGCTGCTCGGACTGGATCTTCTAGGAAGGAGGAGGGGGGGTGTACCTGCAAGGTACTCCAATGCCAAAGTAAGTTGACGAGCAAAGGAGCGCAAGTACTAGCTAAGAGTGAGTAAGAATTGAATACCTGACCCTCTAGTCAAAGAGGGTATATATAGCCCCCAGCGCTGGGCCATGATCTCGCTATTGGGTTGGATTCCCAAGCCCAACTAGGAGACTGCCAGGTTTCCTGAGCGGAAATATCGGAGGTGCGTGTACGCCCTCTGTCCTGGTTAACCGCTCCGAAGTCCAAGGGAAGACGCGGTCTTTTAGGAGCCACGTAGGATCCTAGTTACTCGGAGGATTGGATATGAAAGAGCCCTGCGCGGAGCAGGGTCCTCGGCAAGGATGATGTCCGGGGGAGAGTTAACGCCGAGCGCGGTGTTGGTGCCGAGCAAGGCGTGTCGGAAGGCCATGAACTATACATGGGCCTCTGAGGCTTATTGGGCCGACAGCGGTGTTGGGCCTAGCCTTGGCCCAGTCCAGAACAGGAGCCCCCCAAGTCGGAGTTTTCTGGTTAAGAAACTGTGACTTTGCTTCTACGCTCGGACCCCCATTTCTCGTGGTTGCTCGGTGGATCGGTCCTCGTTACATATACGCGCTCGGAGGAAAATCCAGTGGTGGGCGAAACGTCGCGCGTGGGAACCACGCGCTGACGTGGCATAGGCATTGATGGCCTAGGGTCTAGGAGGCGGCGCCTGTCAGGAGAGGTGACGCTTCGCCTTCCGAGCCTTTTTCCTATAAAAGGGGGCGAATTCTCTCATAAGGGAGTTTTCCTTTCTCTATTTATCTGCTCGGCTTCGATCAAGGGTTCCTCGGAGAATAATTTCCCAGCTCGTTCATCATATCAAGATCGTTGCTTAGCGAAGGATTCTCCCCGGCCATCTACATCATGTCTGCAAGTAAGTTCGTTTAGCCTGTCGTTGCTTTACTATTTTCCATAGGATTTGTGTTTCGCTTTCGAGGTCTTCGCCATCGTCATCCTCCCCGGGTTATCTAAGCGATGCCCGGGGGTCAGCGTGGGTTGGCAGGCCGGAGTACGTTGGCGTTAAACTGCTTAAGATAAGCTTTCCGGTTGTCGTGTCATCTGTGAGTCCTCGGCTGACGAGCGTTGTTCCTCGATGGGGTTTGGCCGGGGGCTCTGCTGCTCCTGCTCTACCCTTTCGCTTGCCTTGCGGTGGAAGGGTGGATTTGATAGACTATCGAATTCACTTCTCCCTTCTGCGTGCAGGTGAATCAGATTCGAGCGCTACCTCAAGAACCGGCTCGGACACCGACTCGACGACCAGTGATTCCGACAGCTCGACGGCAACTAGTTCCGACGTCGAAATTATTGAGGAAGATGGCACTCCCTCGGCCGAGGGCGCTCACACGGGATCCCCTGGTTCGAATGCCGAGGGAGGGGTTTCCCCTATGCCGTTATTCAGTTATGAACATACCGTTGCGCCCGATTGGATAGCCGAGGAGGCTCTGTCCGCTGTTTCTCGGTACACCGCGTCTCTGGATGGGGCGTTTACAGAAATCGAGGTCCTGGGGGAAGGAGATCCGCCCAATTATCAAATAGGTTGCCCGTCTCCGGACGAACGCATATGCTCTCGGTTTGCCGGGGACGGATTTGCGATGTACGATTACGTGTTTAGGGAGCACGGCTTCCGGTTACCTTTCTCTGATTTTCAGGTTTCAGTTATGGCGTTTCTATCTCTGGCGCCGTCCCAAATTCATCCGAATGCCTTTGCTTTTATGCGGGCATTCGAGATTGTTTGTGATTATTTGGGTATAGGTGCAACGTCTGCGTTGTTCGGAAGATGTTTTCGTGTTCAACGACAGGCGTCAAACGGGCGGTACAGCTGGGTTTCGTTCAGGAACGCCGAGCGTAAACTCTTCGGAATGTATACTGATTCCGTGAAGGGTTTTAAGGATCGATACTTCGTTGTCCGCCCCCTAAGTCCAACGGCCTACTCTTCGGTGTCGGATATGGTGGCCGAGCGGGATGCCGAGGGGGAGATAGTGAGGGATGAACATGGGCAGGAAGTAAGGGAGTTCTGCACGACGTTTCCGTTTTTCTGGTGGAAGGGTCATTTTGCGTCTCCTCCGAAATACTACGCTTGGGAGGACGATGATTTGGATGATCAAGACCGGGAGTCATACTCGGTCCTCTGCAAATACGTAGATAGCTTTACCATGTCTCGTTGGGTGACGAGGAATGGAGATCCCATACTGAACGAGGACGGGGTGCCGATCACGGAGCAGCGGCCTATTAATACCAAGGCTTTGCTAGCTTGTCGGACTCCGGAGGAGATCCGGACGTTGTTAGGTTGTGTCCATTTACCTTGCTTTGTGATCTCCGCCCGGCATTTTGCTAACTTGTTTTTCTTTTCTTTGCAGAGGCTATGCCGGAGAAGGAGGATAATATCCTGAAACAGGCTTTGGATGCGAGGAAGAATCAGAAGAAGAAGAACCAGGGAACCGGAGCTGGAGAGAACTCAGGCTCGGCAGGCTCTCCTCACAAGATTCATGTCGACGAGAGGTTACCCAAGAGATCTCGTCCTTCCGAGGGGGGACGTCCAGATCAGTCGAACCTAGGTCCCGGGCGCGCCTTCGTGTTGCCTTCTTGCTACAAGGATGGAGGCTATTTCGAGAAGATCCCCTTGGCCACCTCACAGGACGAAGCTCGTCGGATCAGTGATATGGACTCCCCGTCCCTTCAGAAACAGTTGGCGTGCGACAGTGCCGCCGTGGTGAGGGTCTTGGAGATGGCCCAAGTGTTGGCCAGTGGAGGTTCGGGCTCGACCGAGGCCCTGAAGGAGGCCGAGGCGGCTAAGAAGGTGGCCGAGGACAAGGTGAAGGCCATGGAGGCCGAGCGCAAGGAGTTGAGGAAGAAGGTCGACGCGATCCTGAAGCAGAAAGACGCGGAGGTTGCGGCTGAGAAGAAGAAGCTGGCTGACCTTCGACTTGAATGGGCTCCCTCGGCTGACGAGTCGCCGGATGTGGCAGCTCTAAAGTCTAGGGCTGAGTTTGCGGAGAAGATAGAAAGCCTGAAGATAAGCCTGGCCGACATGGCCGACGTCGGTTTCGAGCGCGCTCTTAACCAGCTGAGGCTTCTGAACCCTGGTTTGAAGGAGGATAATGTTGGGCTCTCTTCGAGGATCGTGGATGGCGTGTTGGTGCCTGAGTCCCCGGGGAGCGAAGAGTAGAAAGTGTAGTTCGGGGCCTGCGTGTCCGTCTTTCTCGGCCTGCGTGCCATTCTTTTTGTTGGGCTATGCCCGGATAATTTTTGGGGCCTGCGTGCCCGGCAATGATTGTAACTTTTGACATCGCCGGCCAAGTTGGTCGGCAATTTTAATGTTTTACAATTCTGCTTGCTTATATCTGTTTGTTTTCACTTTCGGCGTTATCATTGTATGCTTGTTCTTTTTGATAACTTTCCTGCTGTGGTTGTATGACGAGGTATTCCCTCTATACTTAGAGTATTTTGCGATTGTTCTAGGTAACTGATGACTTATGCTCGGACATGCCGGAGAGTCACCAGTAGACTTGTGATATTATTGGTTTTGTGGGCTATGCTCGACCTAGATTGATTGCCCGGGCGTGTTGAGTACGGGCCGGGTGCGCAGAGCAGGTATGCGCTTTTAGCGAGCGCGAGACCGCGGTTGCGGCCAAGCGTTCGCGGCGTGAACGATCCCATCGCGAGCTGGGGTTCTGCCATGCAGGTACTTCCACGGGGGGTCTAGGTGTAGAATCCGCCGAGGGGTCGGTCCATCTATCCGACGAGAGGAATCGATCGTTGCTGTCGTGGAATACTCACGTCCGTACCGACGACGTGGATCCGTGCCCGTCCGTTACCTGAGTTTGGGTTAGAGGCCGGGCGTTTTAGCTTATGTTTAACTGTAATAACGTCTGAGTTTTTCAGCGTTCCAGGGTCGAGCAAGTTTTTCACCGAGAAGATTCTCGAGGTAGTAGGCGCCGTTCTCGGTTTTGTCGTAAACTCGGTACGGGCCTTCCCAGTTTGGGGCTAGCTTGCCTTCGCGCGAGTCTTTCATGTTTCTGCGAAGTACTAGGGCGCCGATTTCAAATTCGCGCTTTATAACTTTGGCGTTATGGCGAAGAGCTATTTGCTGTTTTAGTTTAGCTTCTCGGAGGGCTGACCCTGCTCGGATCTCTTCTACCATATCGAGTTCTTCCCTCATGGCCTCGTCGTTAAGTTCTTCCTCGAGGGGGAACTCGGTGCGCCGAGAGGGCTCTCGGATTTCTACGGGAATTACGGCTTCGGTGCCGTAGGTTAGTCGGAAAGGAGTCTCGCCTGTGCTCGAATGGGGCGTCGTCCTATACGCCCAGAGTACACTATGTAGTTCCTCGACCCAGGCTTTTTTGGCTTCGCCGAGTCTTCTCTTTAATCCTCGGAGGATGACTCGGTTGGCTGCCTCGGCCTGTCCGTTCGTCTGAGGGTGCTCGACTGAGGTGAAGTGTTGCTTCGTGCCGAGCTTGGCCACAAACTCTTGGAATTTTTTGTCAGTGAACTGGGTGCCATTGTCGGTGATTATGGCCTGAGGGACCCCGAACCGGGCAAGTATGTTTCGTTTGTAGAAACGGAGCACGTTTTGAGATGTGATCTTGGCAAGCGCCTCGGCTTCTATCCATTTCGTGAAGTAATCGACGGCGACCACGAGATATTTATTTTGGTACGAGCCGACCGGGAACGGTCCGAGGAGGTCCATTCCCCAGGTGGAAAAAGGCCAAGGGGAGGAGAGGGATTTAAGCTCGTTGGGGGGAGCTAGGTGCATGTCGGCATGCCGCTGACATCTGTCGCATTTCTGAACATGCTCCTTGGCGTCCTGCTGCATAGTCGGCCAATAATAGCCGGCTCTGAGGGCTTTCCTCGCTAGAGATCGGCCGCCGAGATGCTGGCCGTTAATCCCTTCGTGAAGCTCTTGCAGTACTTCCGTTGCCTGTGAGTCGTCGATGCATTTCAGAAGGGGAATGGAGAAGCCGCGCCGATAGAGTTTATTTTCGATGACTGTGTACGAGCAGGCTCTCCTTTTAACGGCTGAAGCTTCCTTTGGATCATCGGGGAGCTCGTCGTTCATGAGGTAATTGTATACCGGAGTCATCCAGCAATGGTCGTCTCCGATGGCAAACACTTGTATGGCCTGCGCGTTTTTGCCTACGCTCGGGTCGGACAAGATTTCTTGTATCACCGATTTGTTCCCTCCCTTCTTTCTCGTGCTTGCGAGCTTGGATAAGAGGTCGGCCCTCGAGTTGTGTTCCCGAGGGATGTGCGCGACGTCTGCCTTTGCGAATCCTTTCATCTTTTCTTTGACGAGCGATAGATACTCGGCTAGTGTGTCGTTTTTGGCCTGGTAATCGCCGCTAACTTGCGACGCGACCAGTTGTGAATCGGTATAAATCACGACTTCCCGAGCGCCTACGTCCTTGGCAAGGCGTAGGCCTGCTAGGAGGGCTTCGTACTCGGCCTGGTTGTTCGATGTGGTGAAGGAGAGGACTAAGGATACTTCGATGACGAGCCCCTCGTCGTTCTCCAAGATGATACCGGCTCCGCTGCCCGCGTGGCTTGAGGCGCCATCAACGTAGATGGTCCACTTATTCTCGGTGGGTGTTGGGGAGTTGGAGATCGTCGTCATCTCGGCCACGAAGTCGGCGAGTGCTTGGGCTTTTAGCGCTTTCCTGCCCTCGTATTGTATGTCGAACTCGGACAGTTCGAGGGACCATCTCAGCATTCTTCCGGCCATGTCTGGTCGGCTGAGAAGCTGTTTGATCGGTTGGTCTGTCCGGACGATGATAGTGTGGGCGAGGAAGTAGTACCTCAGTCTTCTGGCGGCCGTTATTAGGGCCAGCGCGATTTTTTCTATCTGTTGATAGCGGACCTCGGGTCCTTGTAGGGCTTTGCTAGTGAAGTACACTGGCTTCTGCCCGTCTTCCGTTTCTCGGATCAGGGCCGCGCTGGCCGCCTCGCCAGAAACGGCCAAGTAGAGATAGAGGACCTCGTTGCTGTCTGGTCGGGATAGCACCGGGGGTTTGGAGAGCACTTGTTTGAGGTGGGATAATGCTTGTTCGCATTCCTCGGACCATTCGAAAGGTGCTTCCTTCCGAAGAAGCTTAAAGAATGGAAGTGCATGCTGGGCGGATTTCGCGACGAAGCGGGATAATGCCGTGAGCATTCCGTTTAGTACCTGGATGGATTTTTTGTTGGTGGGAGTAGGGAGGTCTGAGAATGCTCGGCATTTATCAGGGTTGGCTTCTATTCCTCGTTCTGTTAAGTAGAAGCCGAGGAATTTGCCCGCCCGCACTCCGAAGGTGCACTTCTCTGGATTGAAGCGCATCCTGCAGGACCTGGCCTGCTCGAAGACCCGCTCGAGATGTAGCGTGTGGTCGGAGTCTTCTCGAGATTTGACGATCATGTCGTCCATATACACCTCGAGCGTGTCGCCGATTTCTCCTCGGAAGACCTTGTTCATCATCCGCTGGTAAGTGGCTCCGGCGTTTTTGAGTCCGAAGGGCATTACGTTGTAGTAATAATTGCCCGATTCGGTCATGAAAGCCGTGCATTGCTTGTCGCATTTCGCCATGGGAATCTGGTTGTAACCAGAATAAGCGTCCATGAAGGACAACAGTTTATAGCCGGCCGAGTTGTCGACCAGTCTATCAATATTAGGTAAAGGGTAGGCGTCCTTTGGACATGCCCGGTTAACATCAGTATAATCAACGCACATTCTCCATTTTCCATTAGATTTTTTAACAAGTACAACATTTGAGAGCCAAGTTGAATACTTGGCCTCGGAAATAAAATTTGCCTCTAGGAGGTCTTTTACAGCTTTCTCGGCAGCCTCCGCTTTCTCGGGAGACTGCCGACGCCTACGTTGTACTACGGCCTTGGCGGTTGAATTGATGGAGAGGTGGTGACAGGCGACTTCAGGGTCGAGTCCGGGCATCTCTGCGGCGCTCCAGGCGAACAGGTCGGCATTGGCTCGAAGGCAGGCTACGAGTTGCTTCTTCGGCAGGTCAGGGATGCCTTTGCCGATCTTCACTGCTCTGTCGGGGTTGTCTCCCAGGGGGATCAGCTCGAAGTCTCCGTCGGGGACAGGCCGGACGGGATGAGGGGCCTTTGATAGTGTCTCTTCCCCGGTCTTCAGTTCTTCCTGTGTAAACCTTGCGTCGAGGTCGACTGAGCTGACGTTGGCCGTTGGAACCTGATCTTCCCGAGGATGCTTGTCTTCGGCTCTTGGTTTTTTGTTGGAGCCGGTCGGAGGAGCGATCAGCTCTAGTCCTTTGACGGAGGCATCGAAGATCCTTCTCGCAGCTTCAATGTCGGCGTTGATGGTGGCCACTTTCCCTGTCCTCGTGTAAAACTTCATCTTCAGATGAACTGGAAAGACAGCGGCGACGTCGCCCTTCTCCACGGAGGCGCTACAGGTCACGCTCCTATTCCTCCTCACGCTCACCGCCGAGAAGATACCGTCGGCGTTCCCCGTCCTCTTCAAGGTCTCCCCCGAGAAGACATCGCCGCCGGAGGACTCGTTCCCGTTCTCCACACAGAAAGAACAGGAAGAACCAGAAACCTGAAACCGCTGAACAAAGAAGCCCCTCCCCCGAACAGGGCCGTCGGGGCCCCTCCAAAGCTGCGACGGGTAACAACCAAGAGGATCCCCGACGAAACAGGCACTACAATTCACCAGGACCGAGCGACGAGGAGGACTTCCGCAGCCCCTTGTCCGCCAGTATCCGGAGAGCCCGCCTCCCTCGGGGGATGGAAAAACCGCCAGTGTTAGACCAATACGACGGAACCACTGACCCCGACGACCATATCCGGAGCATCGAAGCGGTCATGGACTATCACGTCGTCAGAGGCTCGATCAAGTGCCGCATTTTTCCGACCACCCTCAGGAAGGGAGCGATGAATTGGTACAGGAACCTCCCTTCGAACTCCATCCATTCTTGGACCGAGCTCAAAGAACTCTTCTTGAGCCACTTCACAGCCTCCCGACGGCAACCGAAATCGGAAGACTGCCGACGCCTACGTTGTACTACGGCCTTGGCGGTTGGATTGATGGAGAGGTGGTGACAGGCGACTTCAGGGTCGAGTCCGGGCATCTCTGCGGCGCTCCAGGCGAACAGGTCGGCATTGGCTCGAAGGCAGGCTACGAGTTGCTTCTTCGGCAGGTCAGGGATGCCTTTGCCGATCTTCACTGCTCTGTCGGGGTTGTCTCCCAGGGGGATCAGCTCGAAGTCTCCGTCGGGGACAGGCCGGACGGGATGAGGGGCCTTTGATAGTGTCTCTTCCCCGATCTTCAGTTCTTCCTGTGTAAACCTTGCGTCGAGGTCGACTGAGCTGACGTTGGCCGTTGAAACCTGATCTTCCCGAGGATGCTTGTCTTCGGCTCTTGGTTTTTTGTTGGAGCCGGTCGGAGGAGCGATCAGCTCTAGTCCTTTGACGGAGGCATCGAAGATCCTTCTCGCAGCTTCAATGTTGGCGTTGATGGTGGCCACTTTCCCTGTCCTCGTGTAAAACTTCATCTTCAGATGGACCGTGGAGGGTACGGCGGTTAGCTCGGCCAGTGTGGGGCGCCCGATGATGCAGTTGTACAATGTCTTGCAGTCGATTACCAAAAACCTGGTTTTGACTTGCCTGGACGCTTCCCCTTCCCCGAAGGTGACAATCAGCTCGACGTAGCCCCATGGTTTGGTGGTGGCTCCGTTAAAACCTTGGAGGTCGGAACCCACATAGGGAGTGAGGTGCGAGTCGTCCAGCTGAAGTGTTTGGAAGAGGTGGGAGTACATAATGTCGACTGAACTGCCTTCATCTACCAGGACCCGTCGCACATCGAAGTTTGCCATTCTGGCTCGGACGAGAAGGGGAATGGTGGCGTTTGGAGCTCCGCCGGGCAGTTCTTCGAGGTAGAAAGTGATTGGCTCTGACTTTCCTCGGAATTTCCGAAGAGTAGGGCCGAGATCGGCATTGGCGCTGAGTAGCTCGTCGAACTTTCTCTTGACTGAACTGACCGTGAGAGAGTCGGGGTCCCCGCCGTTGGAGATGACCATAGCGGTGGGGAAATGTTCCCAGGTGCTGAGGGCGGTCGTCACGCCGAGCGAAGGGATGAAGTCTTCCGGTCGGGTTACGGACAGTGCGACTTGAAGCGGTCTGCTGTCTGGTGAGTTCCCCTCGTCCGAGTTTCGAGGGATGCCTCTTCTGGGGGGTTCTCCCTTCTTGGTGTATCTTGCCAGGTGGCCCTCTTTGATCAGGGTCTCTATGGCATCTTTGAGATTTATGCATTCGTCGGTCATATGTCCGTGGCTTTTGTGGTACTTGTAGTACTTGGACTTGTCTGTCCCCGGTCTTGTAGGATTTGACTTCGGGGGCCTGATGTTGGATTTCTTGAACTCGGCGTTCTGGCAGTCGGCCAGGATTTTCTCCCGGGAGGTGTTCAAAGGAGTGTAGTCGTTGAAACGCCCTGCTGGTCCTCGCCGTTCTTTGACATCTCGGGATCGGTCGTCCCTTCTTTTGTCTTGTCCTCGGCGCGACCCCGGGTCTTCGAGGTTTGAGTTGCGAGAGGCACCACTGCCCCTCGGGGCTCTGATTGCGGCTGCCTCGCCTTCCTCAAAATCGATGAATGCCTTTGCTTTGTTGAGGAGGTCATTCATCGAGTGCACCTTCTCAATCTTAATAGCTTTTTTGAAGTCACTGCCGGGGAGAAGTCCTCGCTCCAAGATGTACCTCTTCATGTAGTCTTCTGTCTGTACTTGGACGGCCTCCTTGTTGAATCTTTCAAGGTAATCTCGAAGAGGTTCGTTGGGTCCTTGTACTACGGCCTCGAGATTGGCTTCCGATTTCGGTTGCCGTCGGGAGGCTGTGAAGTGGCTCAAGAAGAGTTCTTTGAGCTCGGTCCAAGAATGGATGGAGTTCGAAGGGAGGTTCCTGTACCAATTCATCGCTCCCTTCCTGAGGGTGGTCGGAAAAATGCGGCACTTGATCGAGCCTCTGACGACGTGATAGTCCATGACCGCTTCGATGCTCCGGATATGGTCGTCGGGGTCAGTGGTTCCGTCGTATTGGTCTAACACTGGCGGTTTTTCCATCCCCCGAGGGAGGCGGGCTCTCCGGATACTGGCGGACAAGGGGCTGCGGAAGTCCTCCTCGTCGCTCGGTCCTGGTGAATTGTAGTGCCTGTTTCGTCGGGGATCCTCTTGGTTGTTACCCGTCGCAGCTTTGGAGGGGCCCCGACGGCCCTGTTCGGGGGAGGGGCTTCTTTGTTCAGCGGTTTCAGGTTTCTGGTTCTTCCTGTTCTTTCTGTGTGGAGAACGGGAACGAGTCCTCCGGCGGCGATGTCTTCTCGGGGGAGACCTTGAAGAGGACGGGGAACGCCGACGGTATCTTCTCGGCGGTGAGCGTGAGGAGGAATAGGAGCGTGACCTGTAGCGCCTCCGTGGAGAAGGGCGACGTCGCCGCTGTCTTTCCAGTTCGTGAATTCGGTCATCCTGAATTCTGAGGAGGCTGTTCGTCAATTGTATTTCTTTGAGTAAGCGGACGGTGATGGGGTCAGCATCCTCGGGAATGTTGAGCGGTTCCTCTTCTTCCCCATGACGGGCTCTCCGCCTCTCGGAGGTGTGGGTGAATGAGGAAGCATGTTGCCCGTCTCGGGGGTCGGTCTCATTCACATTCTGGGCATGTTCTGGCACGTTGGTCGTTCTGATCTGCTCGCCGTTCTGAACGTGCCCTTCTGGAGGAACATGGTCAACATTCTGGACCTGTTGTAGGACCTGCAACAGCTGGGTGTCCTGGGTTTCATGCCCGGACCTTTGTCGCCGACGATCCCCCCGACGATGATTAGCTAGCTCGCGGGAGGATTCCTCGATCAGCTCGTGAAGGAGGAAAGGGTCAGCGCTTGGGATGTTGTTGTTGTCAGCCATGACGATTGGAGATGATTAGCTTTGATCTTTGTTCTTTAAAGATGGGGAAGCAAGTTTCCCACAGACGGCGCCACTGATCGTACCAGATCAGAAGAATCGTCGTAGGCTGCTCGGACTGGATCTTCTAGGAAGGAGGAGGGGGGGTGTACCTGCAAGGTACTCCAATGCCAAAGTAAGTTGACGAGCAAAGGAGCGCAAGTACTAGCTAAGAGTGAGTAAGAATTGAATACCTGACCCTCTAGTCAAAGAGGGTATATATAGCCCCCAGCGCTGGGCCATGATCTCGCTATTGGGTTGGATTCCCAAGCCCAACTAGGAGACTGCCAGGTTTCCTGAGCGGAAATATCGGAGGTGCGTGTACGCCCTCTGTCCTGGTTAACCGCTCCGAAGTCCAAGGGAAGACGCGGTCTTTTAGGAGCCACGTAGGATCCTAGTTACTCGGAGGATTGGATATGAAAGAGCCCTGCGCGGAGCAGGGTCCTCGGCAAGGATGATGTCCGGGGGAGAGTTAACGCCGAGCGCGGTGTTGGTGCCGAGCAAGGCGTGTCGGAAGGCCATGAACTATACATGGGCCTCTGAGGCTTATTGGGCCGACAGCGGTGTTGGGCCTAGCCTTGGCCCAGTCCAGAACAGAAAGTATAAGGAATTATTATTGATTTTAGAATCATTAAAAATAATTATACATTATTTAAAAATCGTAATACTACTATATATATGTTAGGGATTTTTATTCTTTAGAACTATTTTTTATTAATAAATAATTTAATTTAGTTTTATACCTCACTCAATCTTATTGAATAAATTCATATTTATACGGGTTTTAGTTTATAATGTGTTTTAGTTTATAATTAAAAGACAATTTAATATTTATAATATATATTTTAATTAATATTAAAATTATGCAAATTGAAATTACACATTATTGTATACATATGGAAATTGTATTTTTTTAAATGTGCAAACAGGTTTTAAGTTATGCAATCTTAATTTTTTCATTATTTTAATATTAGTTGACTATTCAGATTAAACGGTCGAAGTTGGTCTAATTGCAATAACGAGTTGTGATATGCCATAATTTATATTTTAAATTACAAATGCAACTTATATCAAAATTATTTATATCAATATATTTCTAATTATTTTTTTAAAATTATAATATGATATAACTTGAGTAATTTTTATTTGATTAAATTATTAATGAACTAAATGATTTTATATGTTTTTGTGTTATTTTTTATTTACCGAGTCAATTTTTTTTTTAAACTTACACAAATTATTAATAAATTAGAAATGCCCAAGTTATTTTATAATTTACAAAAAAAATAGTTAAATTAATTTTTTATGTATACTATTAATAACAACGACATTTTATTTATACAATAGTAATTTTACTATAAGTAAAATTTCTAAATTATAAGTATTTTTAAAATATTTCTTTTACTTAGAAAATATTTAACCCGTGCCTCGCACGGGTCTAAGTACTAGTTGAAGTAATTTTTAATATTGTGGTTCTGGGTTGGTTTTATGTTACCGCTTTAGATTCGTTTCAAAACTTTCCAGATCCGATTTCGCTGAATCTGGTTTTGAGAAATGACTCACTGGCGGGAGGGTTTGGATGCAACTCGGTTTCGATTCTTTCATCTCCTTCTCCGACGTGTTTTTTGCTGCTTTTAAGCCTCATATTCTCTGATGCCAGTTTGTTGATTTATTCTCTCTTGAATCTCTATTTGGTTCTAAATCTGTTGAGATTTGCAGGTTTCAAGATTTCGTTTGTCTCCATTGCGTCAGGGAATTTTGGTTTCTTCAGATTGTTGTGGTGTGTGGATTCTAGCTCCGGTTCGAGTTTATCACCCCTACTATTTTATTTTCCGCTTCAGTCGACTGTGATTAATTTCAGACTGTGTGGTCAGAAATGACAGTGATTACTTACCGCTGTTTGTGAGTAAGTTGTTGGTTAATGAAGTCGTTATCGTGTTGGCGGTCGATTTCTTTCTCCATTTTCAAAATCTGAGTTTAGTGATTGTCTATTCATATATCATTTTTTTTGCAATTTGGTTTCGCGCCGCAAGTGGTTCGCTAGATTGTACATGTGATATATGGATATATATCTCTAATTCTTATTTATTTTAATATTGGATTAGACTCTATGGGCCAGTTTGTTTCAGTTTTAAAAAAATAGATTTTTTCTTTGTATTTTTGAAAATAAATTTTCTAAAACCGCTTTTCAAAATATTACAAGTTTTTTTATATTCGTTTTTTCTAAAATTAAACACTTAATTTGACATCCTATAATATAACCATATATAATTGAAGACCAAAACTTAGTCAAAATCATAATTTTTTCAAAAAAGTTGTATTTCAAAAATAATTTTTATGAAAATCTATTTGAAATAGCTTTAAAATTAAGTGATTTTTTGAAATTTTGATATCTAAATTTTTTCTCATAAATAGATGAAATACCTAAAATCATATTTTAAGAATAATTATTCAAACAAAATTTTCATTTGAAGCTTTTATAAAAAGTTTCTGCGTAAAAATTTTTTTCACAAAATTTGATAACACTATAAAAATTATTTAAAAAAAAGCCAAAACAAACGGACCATATGTCCCCTCAATATCTTGTATTGTTGTTTTTAATTTTATTGGATTTCTAGTTAATTAAAAAAAATTTATTTATTATTTTTCCTATTCTTTGATTTAATGACAGACACTTAAATACGACTAGACTAGATTAATGTGTCATAAAATTTGTATTCAAAGTAACAAATCTCTTATTTTAATACTTATCTAGTCATTAATACATGTCCCATTATGCCATTGTGTAAACGAAACTTATTTTATAAATTAATGTGAGTTTATTTTTCGGTGAAAAATTTATTGCTTCCACCTATAAGCAACTAAGACATGTACTCTTTAAATTCTCTAACAAAAAAAACTAATAAAAAAATTCTTAAAAAAAAAAATCAGAAAACTCTTGTGAATTTAATCCAAAATAGTAAAAACTAGGTAAATATAATAATTTATAACACTAATGATTAATGATTAAAAGTTTATAACTTATAGTTTATGATCGATGATGGATGATTAATAGTTTATAATTTATAATTGATGACTGATGATTTATCGCTGATAAGCATGTAATTAAAGTATTTGATAAAATTAACGGTTAAATTAGTTAATAAATAAAATGACATGAAAATTATTTAATATATAATTATTTAATTTAAATTAAAATAAATTATAAAAATAGTAGCGAGTTTTAATTAAAATAATAAAAACAAAAGTGGAAGACAAAAATGATAAACTATAAGTATAAGCTAAAACCCTTATTGAAATATTGACTGAAATATAAGTTATAAACTAGTAAGTTAAGCTATAATCCCGTAATGAAAAGACTGTTATCAAACAAGTCTTTTATTACCATAAGAACTTATAAGTTATAAGTTAAAAAAAAGTCTTGTCAAATAGAATACAATAGAATTCAAATTTGCAAGATATCCATCTGAATTCACTTTAAATTTGAAAAAGAAATCATTTTAATTGAGTTTATATTCAAGTTTGAGTTTTTATAAGCTATGCGATTCCACCTTATTTATATTTAATTTATTATTTAGTTTTTATAATTTAGAATAGAGGTTGTGTTATAATATTTTTCTATTTTACTTTTTATTATACTATCATTTAAAATATATGTTTGAAAATTTTTAATATATATATTTTGGAATGTAATTTAATATTATAGAAAATATTATTTCTATTAAAAATTAATTATATCAAATAAATAAGAGTAGGACAACATATATACCACGTCCACTGAAATCAAGATCAATTAAAAATATTTGTTAGAGATTAAAATTTAAATTTAAGAAAGATTAAAACTTTCTCCGCTTTGTTGCCATGTTTAGACTTCACTAATATTTAATAGTTTAAAAATTAAATTAAGAAGATATCAATAATTTCAAGATTAAATTAATAATTTTGTATCACTCCTACTTTTATTTTCTTTCTATTACAATTTTTGAAAGGATATTATCTTTTTATTAAAAAGATTCTTCTTACATTTTTTATTTGACCCATTCTTCTTACATTTTCAATTCTCACCTAAAATACACCATATTAGTAGTAGCAATAATATATTTTTCTATATTAATATATACAACCCTTTCAATAGACGAACTCATAGTACCTTAAATTTTTATTTTCCAAATCTCACCTAATAAAACAAGACTTAAATCTAGATTGTTGAAGTCACACACTCATTTGGCCGAAGATGCTGACTTATGTATATTTTATATTTCATCAATTAATTTTTTAGAACTACCCTTTGGCTTTTAGAATAAGCCCTAGTCAAAAAAATCCATTTAAATAATCTAAACGCATTTAATCAATTAAAAATAAAACAGTATTTTTCATTATTATATAAAAAACAAACGTTACTTTCATAATTTCATTCATTCAGTGTTATTATTAGAGGGAAATGGCGAATGAAGCAAGCATGGAGAAGAAGAAGCTCTTCACGAATCTCTGAACTTCAATTTTCTCAGATCTCTCTTTTGATCATTCGTTCAAATTCGTATCAATCAATTCGAATCGTTCTTCTACGATCCTTTCGTTTCGTTTCATTCCTAATCGGTTTTCGGTATGGTTTTCGTTTCCTCTTTAAACCTTCGTTTTCCGATTATTTTTTACGATCGATTAGTACTGATTTGTTCTGTATATTGATATCGAGTAATGTTTGGTTTATTTGTTCGTTTGGATTTTGGAAATGTTAAAAATTATTGTTATGTTGTTAGGAAATAGGAATGGAATGAAACTGAGAAATTAGGGTTTTATGTGATTGTTTAATTTTGTTGACATTGTTGAGTTTTGTGGTGGAGGTTGCTGAGAAGGTGTGAGAGAAGATTCTGATGTATTGTGAGAGGGAGGAGAAGCAATGGAGTTGTGGAAAAGCTGGTACTGTGAATTTACGAAAAGTGAGCTCATTAGTGCGCGACATTCGAGATCCTTGCCTTTCTCATTCTCCTGTAAAGGTTGTGCTGTAACTGTAAGACTGCACTCTGCTGGGTTTTGTTAATTTATTTGCTTTAATTCTTGTGTTTGTGTGTGTGTGTGTTTGTTGTACATTGTTTTTAACTCTAACAATGATTTCCTCTGTGTAAAACGGGATGTGGATAATCAGCCAAATGTATGGTCTGTAGTTTGATGTTAGTTCATCGAGTAATGATGCCCTAGAACTTCAAGGCCAATTGCACTTTCCAAGGTCCTTGTTGTATAATGGAATGCATATTGAGATTGATACTAGGTGAGAAATACCGGCAACATACTATCTAACAACACTTTTTCTATGAGCAGAAAAATCTCATGCGGACCCCCATAAGTTATGTGGGTTTCATTCATCATGTTAAGATTCTCATATTGAGTGAGATATGATCAGAATATTACTTTATAAGTGGGAGGCATCCCTTATCTTAGAAGCTGACTTTGTAGAGATGAGTTAGGTCTAACTTATTTATCCAATATTCATTTGGCCATCCACTATCAGGCCACTCACATCATGTTCCTAATATCAAAAGAGGATGTGTTAAAAAGTCCCACATTTGATGAGATATAATTTGAAAATAAATTTATAAGTGTAGGACATTCCTCACCTTGCAAGTCGGTTTTGCAGGGTTGAATTATGCTCAACCCAGAAAGACCTTATTTAGTGCTACCTATTCCCATTGTGGTGGCACTCATAGGGAGTGTGTTGCTAACATTTTGATTGTGGGATATTCCTATTGACATCTCATTTGAAACATTGGGCATCAGAAGGGACCTTGTTGTTTAAAGTAGAAATAGAATGTTTTTCATAAAATTACTTGTTTAATGGTTTTTGTTACTATGATCATCATCATGGAGCAGGTAAACAGAATGCTTAAGCCAGACATATGGGAAGCTTTGTCTGATAGTGAAGGAAAGGTTTTAGGATTCCGGAAGGCACTGAAATTGGTGGTGTTAGGGGTACGTTGTTATTCAAGAGAAGTTCGCGTTGTTATTCAAGCTGAGTTCGTTTTTCTATATAATATCATCACCTTCATCAATATAGTCATTTTCTTCATTTATGATGCTGCATGCTCATGAATTTGGTGTACCTTCTCTGTTTTACGGGGTTGAAAATATTACCGGTTTGAGTATGGTGATCGGCTCAGTTCCCATAAGCAAAGTCTTGTGTAAGAACTGAGTGAACGTAAGGAATAAGCCTGCCCCTCCTGGAGAGAGTTTTGTCCCTTAAGTATTGTACATATAGATGCTGCTTTCATTTTTTTCTTAATTTTTTCAACAAATAACTCGCTCAATCAATAAGAATGTTGTTTCCAGTTGTCACCAATTCATTAATAGAATGAGTCAATAATTAGGTTTTGTTATTTGTATGACCATAGCACTTTGTTTATATAAGCACGAGTCTTCGCCTTTTGGGTTCTTGTCAAGCTATTCAACAACAGCTTTTGCTTTGTCCGATCACAAATCCATAATCATGACTACTTCAACTTTGTTTCTGAAAATAAAATAAATTTATTCATTAAATTATTTTTCTAAACATTTGCAAATAAATATTACTCTTATGTTGATAGCAATTTGTTTGAATAGTTCATAGTTTCTAGACTTTTTATTGGGTTGCTTTTGGTGGTGAAAATACAGCACATTGAATGTGCACCAGGTTCAATCTGTCTAGCCCTTTCGCATGCAGAAATTAAGGCCTGAAAAAATGCATCTCAGCTATCATATTTAATGAGAATTATTTAATACACTGAACGCAGTCTAGGTTCAACCCATTTATCTTGGTTGCTTTGGATACAAAAATTGAGGCCTAATAAGTTTCTTTTTATTTCATATTTACTATCTGCATATCAAATGGTTTTTATTAATTTTTGCTGATTGCTGTATAATATACCCAGAGGATATGTAGATCTAATACTCAACAAGTAACACATCATGCAACCTCTACACTATTAAATTTTTTAAAAAATATCATCCTTTCAGTTGTGGGTGCTAAGATCCTGCATGCAATAGGCATCCTATATATGTTCAAAGTACTCTTTATATTGACTTGGGCAGTGCTTCCTGCTTGAGCTATCATTTGCGATTAAATTAATCATAGTTTGTTCTGAATCTACTTTGATTCACGAGTATATCTAAGCCTTGATGTTTGGTCCATTTTCAATCATAATAATAGGCTATTTCACGGTCTCATTAAAATAATATAATTAAAAACAAACACCCTCCCTTAAGTCATGAGCAAATTCGTGTTTAATTTTCTTTTACACTGATATTAAAATATTCAAATGTACCATGCAAGTTGAGAATTTCTTCCCAAAATCGACGCTAGTTCTTTTCTGATTTATTTCCTTTTCTTCCCATGTCTGTTAGGGTGTAGATCCATCAATTAGACCTGAAGTTTGGGAGTTCTTACTAGGTTGTTATGCACTGAGCAGCACTGCTGAGTATCGAAGAAGGTTGAGAACAGCTAGAAGGTGCAGACCAATCCACTTCCTTAATTTCTTTATCTCTAGTATTTACTGGATATTATAGATACTTATTTTGCATTTGATGAATATTGAACCTATTGTCTATAGCCTAGAAAGTCACAACTTAGAACTTGCCAATTAAACATATCTGTCATGGATGCATGTGGTCATATGTCAATGCATTCATGAATACATGATGTAGAATTGTGGGAAAACAGCTCCAATAATGTTGCCCAGTCTTTTAGCCCATCCCAATTAAAATAATTTTGTTTTTGTTTTTTTTGTTTTTTTATGATGTTTCATGGATGGATAAGATTCTATCAATCAGAATTCCTTCTCTTATCAGGGGCAGGCTTTAAATTGGCGTGAGTAATTCAATGGAAAATCAATCAATTATTCTTCCAATTTGATTTTCCTAGGTGGGACTTTATTCCAATTTTGCAAAAGGCTACAAGATGATTTCTTCCGTGTCTAAACCTATGAATAGGTTCTCTGCAAAGGCCCATAACAATTCATTCCTTTGAAATCTGTCAGGCAACTATTTTTGCTGTCAATGGAAGTGTGGTTGTAAAACCCATTTAGCGTTCATTGGAGACATGATTTGTTTCAGCTTCTGTACTGTAGCACCTTTCTTGGATTCTTGAATATGTAGTTATTACTTATTGACATCCTTGAGAAATTGCCATTGCAGGGAGCTTTATAGGAACCTGGTTAAGCAATGTCAAGCAATGCATTCAAGCGTGGGTACTGGTTCATTGGCATATGTTGTTGGAACCAAAGTTATGGATATGAGGACCTCCTCTAAAGATGAACATAAGATTGAAGCTAAACTAGAAAGATCAATATCTAATGATAATAATGTTGAAGTTGAACAGTGTCATGGCAGGAGCATTAGTTGTGCCGAGGCAGCAAACACACGTCATCATGAAAGCTCTGATAATTGGGCTGACCAAGTTAGTTTGAGAGCAAGCATAGGTAGTGCAATTTATGATTCTTCTGGTTATCTATGCTGCAGTTCCCCAAAGACAGGGAGAGAACCAGATGGATCACATAATATGATTGACAGTAGTTTTGATTTTCCTCCTTTACCTGTCACCAATCTCTTTGAAAAGAGCGATGAAGATAAAAACTCGGTCACAGAGCATGGCAATAAACTTTCTCCACAACATAAACTAAGTTTAGAAGATGACTCAATGCATAGCTTCGATGTCAAGAACAATGTAGACTTAGTTATTGAATCAAATGGCCAACCTCTTACTACCTTCCATCCTGTAAACTCTGAAATAGAAATTGCTTCAGCTGATGAAGATGAACCAGAATTTTCATCTGACAATCCAGTTTATGAAACACGGATAGTAAATCAACTAAAAATATCAGATGCACCACAGCCAGCGATGACAAGTGCCTCGATGTCTCAAGGATGGGCTGCCAGTGAAGATAGAGTATCAGAATGGCTTTGGACTTTGCACAGGATAGGTATATAAGTTGTATACTGTGTTTGTTCTTGAATGTTTTATTCTGCTTTTGTTTCATGCTAACAAGCTTAATCCTTTTCTAGTTGTTGATGTTGTGAGGACCGATAGTCATCTTGAATTCTATGAGGACAGGAGAAATTTAGCTAGAATGTCGGATATCCTTGCTGTCTATGCATGGGTTGATCCTGCAACGGGGTATTGTCAAGGTTATTTTTTTCTGTAAATTTCTTGACTTCTTGCCAATATGCATGATGCTGGTAACACTAGTTTTAGACCCAAAACTTACCTTCTTTTTACTGGCTATTGGATTTTAGGTATGAGTGATTTGCTGTCTCCCTTTGTGGTAATCTTTGAGGATAACGCGGATGCATTTTGGTGTTTTGAGATGCTTTTGAGAAGAATGGTAATTGCGAATTCGGATAAGATTCAAGAACATAACTTTGTTTGCAGTGACTGACTTGTTTGCTTTGATCTATCTCCAGAGGGAGAATTTTCAAATGGAAGGCCCAACTAGGGTGATGAAGCAGTTGCAAGCATTATGGCAAATTCTTGAGCTGTCAGACAAAGAACTTTTTGCCCACCTATCAAAAATTGGGGCTGAAAGCCTTCATTTTGCATTTCGTATGTTGCTAGTTCTCTTTCGGAGAGAGTTATCGTTTAATGAAGCTCTTTCAATGTGGGAGGTTCGTGCAACAACATTCTTCCAACCCCCTACCCCCACCATACACAAAAATCCCACTGATTGTTTACACGTATTATTTGTTCGACAAAATAATTTTATTATTAGCAAATTAGTCCCTTCTTTAGTAAACAAAATAATTTATGGAACACTCATTTGGAAAAGAAATTGAAAATGGATATCAACTTGGAAAACTACAACTTGTTTAATCCCCCACACATTTTTTTTCAAGCTTTTGAAATTCAAATAGAAAGTTAATCCTAGAGGGGAACCTACTCACTTGCATTGTATGTATGCTTCTGCTGGAAGCGATATGGTTGCTAGTAGTGAACAAGAGTGAAATTTCCTACTTTTAAGATTGATTGCTATCGGTTCAAAAACACGCATATCTATCTTTTTTCTTGGAGGTTGAGTTGCAATTTAAGTTTTAACAATAAGTTAAATCAAAGGCAGAGATTGTCCTTCCATACCTTGTGAGTAGATACAAGTTTATTGGGGTCTCATCAAAATAATCATATGATTTTTGAAGAATAGATACGAGTTAGTGTTTTTTTTTGGACACAACATTGCGCATATGCATTTGAAAGTATTGTTGCAGAAAATTATGCCTGTAATTCTGAAACAAACAACATTTTGTGCCCTTTATTAATAACCTTTTCGATACATCATTGGGTTAGTCTGTTGATACACAATAGTAATCTTGTAAAATGCAGATGATGTGGGCAGCTGACTTTGATGAATCCTGGACATATGATTTAGAGGAGAATTGTCTGGAAGCATTGGATTTACATCTTCCCAAAGACTCAAGCAGTCACATAAAAGAAGCAATTGCTGATTCTGATGATGATAGTATCAAGAGTGGTTCACAGTCAAATCATAATGAAAATGACAGCACAAAAACCAGCCCGCAGCCACATCATGGGAACACTGATCACCCTGTATCTGATGTCAAATTCAAGTTGCAAGCATCCAATACCTTTTGTGGCTTGGCAAGGAATATCTGGCCAAGAAATGGCCGAGTTCAAACGAGAATAATTTCCTCCTTGGCAAGGAAAGGAAACGATGAATTAGCCACCTTCTGCGTTGCAGCAATTCTTGTTTTAAACCGTCAGAAGATTATTCGAGAAACCCATTCGTTCGATGATATGATAAAGGCAGGTGCATTGATATTTTGTTTTTATCCCGCAATTAATGACCACTTATTAAAATTATAACAATTATATTCTCAAATTACACTTTTTTGGTGTTTTGTTTATCATGTCTGGTGTAGGGTACCTTGGTTTGGACTTTGGATTATGTTTTGATCTGGATTCTGGAAATATAAAGTTGGAAGTGTATTGATTTTGTTGTTGTTGTGAATCTTTATTCTGCTAAGCACTTTATATTACCCTGATGTTTTCTCAGTCATTTGCACAATAATGACATCTCGGGGTCATTTTTTGATGTGTCTGATGTACTTTTCATACATGTACCTTTTATACGTGATTAGAGTTTGTACCTATTATAGTTGATAATTTCCATTTAATAATAGCTTTAGTTCTCTTCTCTCAAGTACTTTCTCAGTTAGGTTTCAAATGACGTGTGAGATTATGATTCCCTTAACCCTGGACATCTGATTATTATTTGTCTGACTGAAACTCTTAGTTTATCTTCTTTTATTTTGTCCAGTTTTAAGTCCCTCTATGCTGGTTGTCCTGAATCATTACTTGAAAACCAATACATATGCTTAGTGATGCCCATATATACTTATACTTATGCAACATGTTCACAACTTTGTTTTTATGGAAGTTTTCTTCTACGCAGAGTTCTTTAATTCACCATGCAGAGAGGGAAGAAAGGAAATCAGCCAAGGATATTGTGCATTTTCTGACTTAATATTTCATGATTATATATTACAGATTTTCAATGACAATATGTTGGAGATCAATGTAAAAAGATGCATAAGAACAGCAATCAAACTCCGAAAGAAATATTTTAACAAGGCAAGTCCTGAATTAGTTAATTTTCTCTACTTGCTCCTCATAAAAGAGGGCAATAAGTTCTTTGCTAATTTTTTTTGGCAATGTTCAATATTTTTATTTTAATCTTTTAGCGATAAAATAATTTGTGGAAGTACGACTACTATGTATTGTTATTGATCTATGTCTGGTTTTGATGAACTGCAATGCTTGCATTGTTTAGCTCTAATGTTTCTGTATTCATGCAAGATAAAATTAGATAAAATCAATTGCTCTTTGCTGTTCTTTATTCTTATGTGGCAGTGCATTTAGAACGATCTTCCCTCCAAATATATGACTTACTTTTATCTATATCTCGAAGATTTCCGTGCTGAAATTAAAGTTTAATCCCTCGACAGGCAATCAAGAAAAAGAACCGCACTGCAGAGAAAAGAGACTAGGGTAATATCATTTTTATACGCTCTTAAGGCAAAAGCACCGAAAGGCACCGGGGAACACTTATGCGGCCATGCTTTTCCAAATTGGATCCCGGTGTTAATTGTTTTATTACTTATCCACTTTGGATGGGAGACTTTGTAGCTTAAAGTGTTTTTGCTTTTGGAGTTTCGTCCAGCTGTTGTACCCTCATAGTCATCATTACTCTTTTTTATGAGGTAATTTCACCTTATTCTGCTTTACATTTTGCCTGGTCGCTTAACTTTGGATGCTTTTACATGGGTTCCTAGATAGTCTTTTCCAACTATGCTGTTCGTACAATTCAGTTCCAATTTTTGGAAATTTGATGCCAGGATTAATAATGGAAAAGGCATATTTTACAAGGCTCTCGTTCTGAAAGCTTTGGGCAAAGTTATAAGGAGTAAACAAAGAAGTTAATAGGTGCATCTGTGGTTGAAGGAAACAAGTATGTTGGGAGTTTATGGGATTATGACATGCCGTTGCTTCTATTTGTTTGAAACTCAACCCTGAAGCAGTTAATTTATAACTTAAGAATGTCACATCTTCCCCATGATGAAAATTGTGCAGCCCTTTAAATTGCTTCGCCAAGGCTGAATGTGGCTAATGGAATGAACACTCCAGTCCCTGTTGAAGAGATTCTGGGACTTTAATATACCTGTTTCATACTTGCTGTGTCTCATTATAAGTGTCTTATTTGGAATATTTCGGTCTCAAATCAATTATCACTTTTGAATATCAAAACATATATTTGCATTTTATAATAATATCCTTATTTAATTAAATAGTCAACCTACCTATTCCATTGCTACTACTTTCAACCACTTAATTAATTTGGGTATTTTAGGCTATACAAAATTTTTATTTGCAAAATTCAAAATAACTAACCTTTATCTTAAGAAATATGCACGATACAAAGAGACACTTATAATGAAACAGAGGGAGTGCATTGCAAAGGATTTGTCTTTCACCCACTTAATTGCATTTGATTGTTAGTAAATTAAATTTATGTCTGTGGTTGATTAGTTCCACACATTATCCATTTGACAATTCACTAGCTTTAGAAGCATTGCTGATGATATTTTAATAGTGATTTTAATTTATTGAATTCTGGAATCTTTCTCTAATTGATTTTGGATTGTTATTAAATGGCTAAGTGTTGCGATTGGTTAGAAACTTTGTTGGAAATTGATAAATTCAGATTTGAATGCAACATATATAGTTTATGAATTTACAGTTTATCTTCGTTGTCTAATAAGTGAGATTTATTCTGCGAGGGATGTTTCCTGAAGATTATATTCCTGATTTGTTCCCTTTTGTAGTATTTGATTTTTACATTCTTATGTTTTATCTTTTTGATCTTTTACATTATATTTCAGAATGCTGAAATATTTCTCTAGAAATTTGATTTTGGATTGGTTATTGAATGGTTAAGTGTTGTAATGGATTAGAAATCTTGCTGGAAAACGATTAAATCAGTTTTAAATGCAACATATAATCTTTTTTGAAATTTCCAATTTATCTTTATTGCTTAACCATGGACCTTAATTCTGCAAGTGATGTTTCCTGACGACCATGTTAAAGATTTGTTTCCAGAATATCATGTTAAAGATTTGTTTCCCTTTGAAGCATTTGATTTTTACATTGCTTATGTTTTATCTTTTATCTTTTCTTCCTCTTGAAGCCAGTATGAAGATTGACAAGGGGATTTTTCATCACCCTGGTTGCTTCCATGTCTGACAAATTAACAGCCTTGGACACGTGAACTTAGTTATGCAGATAATGTTCTTTCAATTTTTGTTCCTCTCATATTAATTGACAACATCATGATGCATAAGCTATTACTACTTAGAGCATTTGGAGTGGTAAAAGCACATGCATACAAGAAATGGAGGGTAGATACAGGGGAGAGAATTGTCGCAGTATACACATATACGGTAAAATAGAGTTAATCTTTGTGGTGGATTTGAGTTGGCAGAAGAAATGATATATAATATATAATGGTTTATACATACCACAACAATTTTTTTGTAACTTAAATAGTATCTTACAAAGGACAAAGGAGGGTGCAATTTTCATCCTTTTTCATGTATTATTCATTACTTTCAGAACACAGACAATTAAGTTTAAATCGGGGATATCTGAATCCACACTAAACGTTCAATTTCTTTCACTGCTAATTTGGGTTTCCCTTATTTGTGAATCGACAATTTTGGCGTATTTGTCCTTGATTTCCTGTTAAAATATTGATATTTCCCATTTTGAACATGGATTCAGCAAACGATCTCCTAAAATCTTCAAATCCAGCAGCAAATTCATCGATGATCTCTTTAGGATCGTCGCCATTTAATAATTGTTGATCGACTTCCAGGACAGCTTCGTTGCGCAGGATCCTTTTGTAGTATGATTCTCTGAAAGTGTAATCTGAACCAGATTCTGGGTTTAGGAATACCAGTGGGTCATGTTGTCCTTTCTTTGTTTTTGGGGGACAAAGTTTTTGCATATTGTCTCGAAAAGTAGCATCCATGCTTGGGTCTGAGTTTCCAGTACCACTGTGATTATACAGCCTATCAACAATTTGGCTACAATGTGTTTGGCCCATTGTGTGTGCCCCTGCGTGAAATGAAATAGACTCTCATTTAGAACATATTATTGGCACGTAGTTTATAATGGATTGTAATTTTGCCTTACCTAAGAGTGTTGTCATATCTAATACATCCAAGCCCCTTGATTTGAAGTATGCTAGAGCATCCTGCCATGAGATGGATGGTGATGGCAGGTCTACTGATGCAGCATCTGATTTCATGCCATCCTTTCTTCCTGTGAAAACTGGATAACCTGGTGCTCCTGCCTGTTGACATTGATTTTCAAATCGGTTAATGTTTGTTAACTCTTACTCCTACCTTGAGAGTAGATTTTGGTGCGGAGGGGATATACTGCAAGAGATTCTATGTAAGCAGACTAGTTGAAAGAATACCATTTTGGCAGCATCTCTGGTGGCGAGATGGAGTATATCAGCACAAGAGACAACCCCAGGGCATCGTGATTCCAGAACAGTTTTGATCTTGTCAATTAATACAAATCCTCCAAGCCCTCGGTTCTGTGGTGCTCTCTTTTCTGGATTTGGTCCTTCGTCAAGCAATATTGATGCATCACAGCCCTATGCCATAGCATGGTTTAAGATTCAGGTGAAATAATGAAAAATACAACTTAAGTATTTCTAATGCTCTGAAAGGTATGCACAACACCGCGTCCTATCCTTTAAACTTCACGAACTTAAAATTCTAAGTTGAGTGGAACAGCTAGGTTTAGATTGATTAGCAATAGTTGTGTTTCTAGCCTACTATGTTTTTCAAGTGCAGCCAGCTTGCATATTTTTTAGTTTCAAGTGTCTGCAGTTTTATAACCTATCTTTTAGTTGTTCCTACTACCTAAAGTTCCTTTCAGCCATTGATCTCTTTCTTAGCTCAAAAAGTTGGGAAAAAAAAAGGAGAAAAGAAAATACCAACTAGTACTAAAGTATAGAAAGGGAAAGAAGTGAGTACATACAGAGACGAAACAGTCGGAGTAAACCAAGCGTAGTAACTTAGCAGTAATGCTTTTGTCATGATCCCATACTAGCTGCACTTGGTGCCGGACATACTCCTCTGCGTAGCGGCATGTAGTGTTGAACTCATAGTAATGCCACTGCAACTTTGGATGTGGAGGTGCTGCTGCTGCCACTCCTTGATACAAACTCAATACTGCAAAATATAATATTAATGGAAAAGCAACATACATATGTCTCTCCATTAGGGCAAACAACTCTTGCTATGTGTATATTACTAAGTTTGTTGTGTAGGTATTGCACTGGCTTGAAACTTATTGCATCTGGCCACTTATATAGCAATAATACACTGTCCTAGTGGCAATAAATAACCGACCAAAGAAAGCAACCTTGAAAAATTATATTTCAACTTTAAAATTTGAATCGTAATTGATATTAAAACTGATAATAATAATATAATCCATGCACTACTTACGGCACCGTGTGACGGAAGAGTGAGGCATGGAGCTGTTCACATGCACCAATGCACTTTCAACATCCTTTCATTGTAAAGACTAATAAGGCTATGGTGACGTGGGTTGTAAGCAACGTGCTTTCCATGTGAACTCTACTTGGATTTAGGGTCTCATTAAGTTCTAATGCTCTACCCACTGTGACAATGCCTCTGTTTAAAGATCCAATGCTTACTATAAATCTAGAAAAATTAGCGTTTCCTTCTATCCATGTAAGTATAAAGTTGATATCGGTCAGAAAATCTATTTAATAGACAAATATCAATATTATTAAATTGTACTTTGAATTCCAAAATTGAGTGCTTAGTATTCGAATGTAATTTATATATCAATTATTAATATGAGTACTTCTTTAATACTCTAAAATTTAGTTGAGTACTAGTATTCTTTAAAGAGATAAATATGTTTAAAGTCTCTTTTAAAATTAGATATTTTTTATTTTCCGTCTCATTAAAAAATTCCGTTAAAGATTCGTCCTTCTAAAGTTATGAATTTTAACTTTTGGTCACTCTTGCTAAAACTGTCGCTAATCCAGTCGTTAATTAGTAAACCGTTGCTAAAATTAGCCACTACTTCAGTTGCTAAGTATAGGAGAGTAAGCCGATCATAAAACATCAATTTAACTGATAATCCAAATCAAACAAACCAAATTAAAATAAAACAAATTATTTCTGGTTCAGTTCAGAAGCCAAATCAAACTAATGAAAAGAGATGTGGTTTGATTCGATTCTCAATTTTAGTTTTTAAGAACTGTTAAACCGATGAACTGAACCAAATGATATAATTACACTCTAAATCTTTTATTGTATCCATCATTAATTGTATCAATCCAATCATTCTCCATATTTGTTTACACTGTTAAAACAAAATCTATTTATGATCATACATACTCCTTGAGTTTTAATGATAACAAAAGTACTTAAAGAACAAAAGAGCATACTAATGTTTGATTAAGTGTGCAGGTTCATTAAAGCTAGTTATTGACTTGGTTCTAATCCAATTATTTAGCTTGAATGGAAGAACCATGAAATTTATATTCTAAAGAATCAGAATCTGGATTTCAAATAAAATCTTAACTCCAAAACAGGCTCAACATCTGATATTGAAATTGAGCATCAAACGCCTTGCTGGAATCACAGGTACAAACGGGCACTAACTGTACTTTGTGCAAAAGCAGTGCGATCTTATCAAATTGTTGGAATTATGGAAAAATTCAACTATAGGTTTTAGCACAAGGCTAAAGACTGAATGATATGATTTCTTTAGCAAAAACACTTGTGCAAGCAACTTCCAACGTCTCTTTTAATCTCTATCTATATATTAAGCTAAAGAGTCAAAAAGGAAGTAACAAGATGATACAACAAGAAGACACAACACGAGCAAGAAGTGTTTTGCGCTTTAAATTTTGTATATAGTTGTTGTGTGTGCATACATTCTTGAGAAGGTTCTTATAATTGTATATCTTAGAAATCTCAAGAACTAAGATCTTTGCTTATGCTGTATTATTTGTACCTCTGATTGTATATCAAGTACATCTTGTTGTAATTCTAAAAACTTTGTTTAGAATTTGTAATGAGTCTCAGGCTTAGTGTTTGACCACATAAGTCCTGAACTGGTTGTTTAGGCAAGAAATTCTCTCGCCTGCGTGCTTGAGTAAGGAAATCTCTTTCTGGTGTGATTGAGCAAAGAAGTCTTGGACAATGGTTCTAGGTAAGAAGTCTCTTTCTGGTGAGATTGAGCATGAAGTCTTGGATGTGTGTGTCTAAGCAAATTGTAATCAGAATTTAGTTATATTGAAAAAAGCTTTTGCGTGACAAAGGTACTGGACTACTCTCAATTTGAGAGGAACCAGGATAATTATTGTGTGTGATTTACTTATTGTTTCTTTACTTGCGTACTCCAATTTAGAAACTGAACTTGATCAGATTCAGAAGCTGGTTTTAAAAAGAGCATAAGTTATTAAAAACACAATTAAACCCCCCTTTTTGTATATTTTTCTCACCTTCATACACTTTCTTCCTTTCTGCAAAACACACATCTAAAATCAAACTCTAAAACATAGAAAGTAGAAATCACAAGTCACAAAATCTTATTTTCATTGAACTGATGTTCTTGCTGCCCACCATAATTGTTGCTTTATATACGGTCGTTCTGATATGTTATGGTCGCATTCTTCGTGTTCAAGGTCTCTTTGTTAATTTTCACATTTTATTTTTACCTTTTTTATTTCTTCTTAAAAAATTATAGTCCTGCTACAAAAATAGTTTTGATGCGTGTTTGAGGTGTGAAATAGGTTAATTGTTGTGTGTTTTGTTATGTTCTATTTGTTAAATTTTCAAATCTCTTCCCAAGTTTCTGACGCCAAGTGTCAATTTTATAGTGAACTTATTTCATGATGCAATGAAAATCATATTCATATTTCGTATGTATTAAGAGCAAATTGTAATTTATTTAAAAAAATATATTACATAAATTGTATTATTTTAAAAAATAATATAATAGCATAAAATATACTGAATAATACGAAAGTGGAGAATATACTGATAAATATAATATTTTAAAAAATCGTAAACCGATCAACCAATCAAATCAAACAGAATCAAATCAGTTAGTTTGGTTTGGTTTCATTTTTAAAAAATGTTAAACACTGAATCAAACTAAACTGAAGGAGATATCATTGGTTGGATTTTTTTACCAAAACTCGGTCCTGATCGATCTGATTACATCCCTAATTAAGTTGTAAAAATCGTTGCTAAGTTGCAAGAGGGACTAAAAATTAAATTTTTTTAACTTTGGAGGAATAATTTTTTAATAAATTTTTTTTGAGCGATGAAAAGTAAAAATATCTTACTTTAAAAGAACTTTAAATATATTTAACTCTTTCTTAAATAAAGTTGATTTAAATTTAAATTTGTTTCAATATAATAAAATATATAAAATAATAAGAATGATTAACTTTTGGTGTTATACCCAACTAATTTTATTTATAAGTCTCACTCGTTGATCATAGGTTTAGTTTGGTGTATTTATTTAGAATTTTTTAAAAATTATTGAAAAGTATTTTGATATCCCATCAATATTTTTATATAATTTAAAAAATGTTTGTCATATTCAATTTCAATAATGGTTTTGTTCAAATTAGATATACAAATACAATGACATTCTATATGAAAAGGACTCACCGTGAATTTTAACTCACCTTTCTATTTTGTTCGACCATACTATCATTTGGGTCTGTGACCGTCCAACATTTATTTTGTTGCTCTTCTAAACAAAAAAAATAAATAAATAAAACTTTCATGAATAAATTGAAAGAAAATTGCGTCAAATGTTGCTTAACTATTTGGTGAAGAATAATAAAATAATTAATCTTTGTAAACATACTTTACCATGTTTGCTTTGAGGCAACTTAGTTTTAAAGTTTTTGACTGTTTAATACCAAAAAGCGGTTCCAGTTGGATTACAGAGTGTATCAATAATTATATTTTTATCTAAGCATGATGTTCTAAAATAAAAATAAAATAAAAGTAAACAAGTTAAGCTTGTAATAATCCTCGTATAAGCAAAAAGTGGAAGCAAGTTGAAGCTAATCTCTCGGTGCAAAAAGGTGTTAACTGTAGTATTTGACTTGAAGTGCAATAAAATAAATATTCCATTTTATTATTTGATATTTATTTTTAATTGAAGGAAAAAAATAAAAGTGATAGACTTTAATATTTGTTTTAGTCTTAAAAACTGGTATTTTTAAATATTTTTAAATATTATTTATAAAAAAATAAAGCATAATAGAAATAATTTTAAATTCATTTTTAGAAAGTAAAAAATTAATTTAATATTCAATAACATAAATATATGTTATTAAAAATTAAAGGGTTAAATATACAAAACTTCTCTGTAATATAGGCGAAATTCGATTTTTCTCCTGTAAATTTTTTGTATCACCCCTTTGAGATGTTAAAATCTATGTCTTTTACCCCTTAATTGCACAAGTTACCCCCTGTAATATATATTTTTTGATTTACCCTCCCAAATTCAGTGTTTTATTTGCACGTTTAGAGAGGAAGTTCAAATAAAAAATATTACATGGGGTAATTCAAAAAAAATATATTGCAAGAGGGGTAAAACGAATTTCACCTATATTATAAGGAGGTAAAATAATATTAACCCAGAATTAAACTTACTGAGTTATATTACTCTTGTAACATATAACTGTTTTTAAAGTTATAGTAGTTAGTTAGTTATTATTTATTGGTTACTTGGACTGCAAGTCATCTCTTGTATATAAGCATCATGTCAATGCAAATTGAGCCTAAGTTCATTATGTCCACTTTACAATCTTTCACAATTAGAAGTTCATTATGTCCAGTTCATTAAATTGAGCATTAGCATTCATCATCCACTAATGTTGATCACCAAGATAGCAAATTTGAAATCAGCCATGACATGTACAATAAACTGGTAGCATTGCTTAGCAAAACTGAAAAAGTCAAACACTTCTATTTCTCATATCATTCATACCTTATTATCAGGTTTGCCTCACCATTTCATACATACTAATGTAAGTTCATTAACCAAAAGTTGGATAATTGACACAGGTGCAACATATCACATATCCCCTTCCATTAACCTTTTATTTTATTCTTATCGTTCTATTAGTTCAATTACTAACAAACTACCTAATGGATCTCTCGTCTTTTAAAAAATTTCTATAACAGTTAGATTGGATGAAAACCTAACCCTCTACAATGTTCTATTTGTTCTTGAATTTACTTTCAATTTGGTTTTTGCTTCTCAACTATCCTCATATGACAAATGTAACCTTATATATTTGATCATTTTTCTTGTATTATTCAGGAACAACCTTCACGGAGGATGATCGGTCTTACTAAAATTCACAATCACTTGTACATCCTTAGTCAGGATTCTTTTATTCTATTTGCATATCACACTAATTTAACTTTTACAAATTCTGCTTATAATGTTTCTAGTAAATTTAGTCTTTAACATCATAAACATGGCCACCCTTCACACAATGTATTCAAAATAATTCAACAAAGTTTTTTTCAATTTCACGCTCATTCTAATTATATTTCGGATTGTTGTCATTATGTTGAACAAACTAAGTTGTCTTTTCCTTTGAGCAGAATCAAAATTACCTCAACTTTTGAATTAATTCACATGGATATATGGGGGTCATTCACACCTTCATATATTCATGGTCACTCTAATTTTCTAATTGTTGTAGATGACTCCACAAGACACGCTTAGGCCTTTCTAATGAAAGCCATATCAGATGCTAGGACCTTAATTGTGCAATTCATTATCATGGTCAAGGAAACTTAAAATCGGCATATCCTCCTCTTGATCTTTGATATGCATCACGTACTAAGTGGAGTTTGGCGCGATAAAATATTGTTCAATGCCGTCTCTTGGATCTTATCAATCACAGAGATTGGGATCAACGCCAGACTAGATTATTCAGACGAATGAGAGGGGTTGAAACCATGAGTGACGCTTTCCATGGGAAGATTTTATTACAATGATTTGGATCTGGATTGGATGATATTTTATCATGGAATTTCACGAGAATCAAATATCAATTGTCATAAATGGGGTCGTTGCTCTAGATCATAATCAAGATTAAGTTTGAATTGTGATGTTGGACTCTTCATGTGGTGGATCACGGGGTGGACCTGCAAAATTACCACTCCGATGCTCAAGTCAGTTAATGAATTCGAAAAGGGATAGAATGAAATACGAAAAGTATGATTGTGCCTTAAATATTATAAATGTAGAAGTTTTATCCCTAGATCAAGCTGGTTGTTGCGCTTGTTTAAGTTTGTATTTGTGTTGTTGGAGTTTGTTTGAAGTCCCACATTACTTAGGTTCCCAAGTTGTTGATTGTATAAATATGTAAGGTAAATATCATCCTTTGAGCTAGCTTTTGGAGTTGATATCCAAGCATATTTAACATGGTATTTGTGTTGTTGGAGTTTGTTTGAAATTCCACATTGCTTAGTTTCTCGGGTTGTTAATTATATAAATATGTGAGAGCAACCTCACCCTTTGAGCTAGTTTTTGGGGTTGAGATTCAAGCAAATTTAACATGGTATCTAGAGCTTGTTTTGACCCTCTTTGAGTTCCAAAAAACAAAAGTTTGGGATGTGTTTGTTTTGTTTTTTAGTGACAAGTTCTATCGATGTAAAAATATTTTTGTTAAATCGTTAAATTGTACTCGACATATCGTCTTCCATTTTTGTATGAATGAATATAAAGATTGAATTATATATGACCTCAGTTCACTCTCTCCCTATTGGTTGCTTCTCTCTCTATTGATTCTTCTTCTTATTAGTTCTTTTGTTTGGTTGATTCTTTCTTTCTCTATCTCCATTTCCATCTCTCTCTCTCTCTCTCTCTCTCTCTCTATATATATATATATATATATATATATATATATATAGGTTTATCTATTTGGTTACTGTGGTGTCGTTTTTTTTACCTCCCCGTTTCACTTGGGAGGATGGCACGCTAGACCCTTCACGCGAAATTTGGAAGGAGAATGCGCCCGGGGCGGGATGAATTTTGTTTCAGTTCTTCCTACGATATCACACGAACTTTTTAATTGTCCTAACGAGTAGGAGAGGGGAAAAAGATCTCAAATTAACCCTAGGAGTTTGCTAAGTGTGGGGATTTCACCTAGACTAGAAATTATGGAGTTCGGGGGGTCGGTTATACATAGGGAAGAGTTTAAGCACCCTACATATCCGTAGTACTCTACGGGAACCTTCTCTGTGTCATTGTGATTGTGTTTACTGCTAATTATTGGGAAAGTTTCTCCTTTGTGTTAGGAGAGAGAATTAATTTGATTTAAAAAAGAGACAGACAGACAGACAAACAAACTGACTATTTTTGGTAATTTATTAGCTTGCTGAGATTCCTTGTGAACCTCATGCCTACATATCCCTAGTGGAAGTCAGAGCTTAATGTAGTTCGGGGAACTAATTAGGGATTTTAAAAGATTTTTGGTGCCTTGCTTGAAGCTCAAGGTTGAAGCTTTGAATTAAATCTCTGTTTACAGTAAAGAGACATGAAATCATCTTTACAGAGAGGTATTTCTAGTATTCCACCACAAACATTTTTTAAAGTGACAGAAAAGCTAAAAAATGATGTTTCATTAAGAGGGGAGTCTACTTGGTTGATCAAGTATGACAGCCATCGTGCCTCTAAAATGAAAGATTCTCAACCAAATTAGGGAAAGGGTCGTACAAGTCTGGGTGTGTTGCCAGAGCATGCCTTTCAGTGTCCTAAATGGGAGAAATGATGATTTGTTTGAAATGATGATTGTTTGAAGTGATTGTTTGTTTGTGGTGAGATAAGAGAAATATCTACCTATGAAGATGAGCTATGTCTATCTATTGTTTGAAAGATTTGATTTTTTAGCTGGCTTGAATGAGGCCCAAGCTTGAGGCTTTTGATTGATTTATTGACTTATTGAAAGATAAATCTACTGGGGAGAATTAAACTAAGGAGTTTTTGTGTTCTGTACAAAGCCCAGAATTGAGGCTGACTCTAGTTGGAGAGTGTTTATTTGATGGATTTTATTTGGTGTTCTGTACAAATCCCGGAATTGTGGCTGACTCTACTTAGGGAGACTCTATTTTGTGTGCCTTGTATGAAGCCCAAGGTTCTGGCTGACTGCTGAGGAAACTGAGTTTTTAAGACTATGGATGACTCTATTTGTGTGCCTTGTACAAAGCCCAAGGTTGTGGCTGACTCTTGACTGTGGAAATTATTAATTTGTGCCTTGTATGAAGCCCAAGGTTGTGGCTACTCTAGCTAGGGAAAACATTATTTTCTGCCTTGTACAAAGCCCAAGGTTGTGGCGGACTCTTAAAGAAACTGAGTATGGAAGACTTTATGGGGAAAAGATCCTTGAGATTAGGAATCTTTGACACAGGGAATGTGGTTTATCTGCCTTGTACAAAGCCCAAGGTTGTGGCTACTTGATGGTGAAGGACTCACTGGGGGAGTTTTGTTCTGCTAGAGGATTTAACAAACTGATTTATTTTTTATGTTTTTTGGAAGCTAACCCTTTCCAGGGATTTTGACTCAGCTGGAGAAATTGTCTATTAAATGACTGGATTTTTGGAGGCTAACCCTTTCCAGGGGTTTTGACTCTTTTGGGGAATTTATCTTTTTGAAAGAATGAATTTTTGGATTTGAAGGAGTGATTTTGGAGGCTGACCCTTTCCAGGGGTTTTTGTTAAAATGAAGGAATGTGTGGAGGCTAACCCTTTCCAGGGGTTTTTGTCATGGCAGAAAGATTAACTAATGGAGACTTTTTGTTTTAAAGCCCAAGATTAAGGCTGACACTGACTGAGGATAAGCAAATATGGATCCTAGACTTTGCTAAGGAAGATTGATAAAGATAAGGGTGACAGAGACTGTCCATGTCTCTCATTCCAAAAGGTGTACTCAATATGAGATTGAGACAAACTTAGCTTGTTCAAAGTCTGGTTTAAAGAATGGAAGAAACTCACCAGGATAGGCTAAAAGGTAACTAAAGACCTGTTCCTATGTTTATAAGAAACCTGATGGGTCCTTGTATACAAGCTCAAGAGGAAGCTGGAAATGCTTTTAAGAAGCCTGTGGGTCCTTGTACAAAGCCCAAGAGGAGGCTAATCGAGGGTCATCGAGGGTCCTTGTTATAGCACAAGAGAAAGCTATGTGGTTTTTGAACTTATTTTGGCTTTAAGCAAATGGGTAAGAGGTTTCACCGGGAATAATTCCTCTTTGGGTGGATGTGTCCTAGTTTTTGTTCTAAGGCTTTTTCAAGATGTTTCACCGGGAATAATTCATCTTGAGGGTTTGAACTAAAGATCTCTAATTAGGAAAGAGCCTTCACCGGGAAGACATTCTCAATCCTAGGCCATATTCCTATAATATATATATAGTTTAACTGTCCTAAGGTTTATACTCAGACGTAGTTCTAAATAATATATAAACAGTTCTATATTTGACAATAATTTAAATAAAGACTGTAAATTGAAAGCTTGTAAAGCCTAACCTGGATGGAGTGGAGGCCTTTGAAGAAGTATGTACAAAGCCTTACCAGCAGTTGATTGATAACAGTTGAATATTTATGATAAACAGTTAAGGGTTTTTTGAAAACAGAAGAAGTTAAGATGGACAAAGGTCACATAGGTATCTGAAGAGTTTCACCGGGAATAATGCCCTTCAAATACCAGAAGAATGTTTTGAAAACAGAAAGAAGATTTTGTAAATACAGTTTTTGAAAACAAACTAAAAAAAGAAAAAGGTGCTGGGACTTACACTCTATTAGAGGCCCATTGAAAATGATTTACTGTTTATGAGAAACGGTTGATTGAAATACTGTTGTGAAAACAGTTGATTTGATTACTGTTGTGAAAACAGTTTTTAATTTTGACAAAAGTCAATTTAATTAGGGTAAAGATGAAATCTAAACCTAATTGAGACCTAAATGGCTTAGGGTTTTATCACAAAATATTCATGAGGTATTAGGTTTTTTTTTGAAAGTTTAGTGAAAACATATATTAAAACATATTTTAAACCACTTAAAACAACACCATTTTCAACCTAATAAAAATATACAAAATAAATAATATTTTTGTGATTTTTTTGATTATTCATAAAATATATATATTAATCATCAAGTGTGTAAAAAATGAAGTCAAAATGAATTAATTTGATAGGTTAAATAATTGGTTAAAGTTGTGAAGAAATTAAGTGAAAAAAGTGATAAAAAATAAGGTTTTGTCACCTAGAGGGCTTGAACTCACGCCCTCAAAGTCACTAACCAAAACTCTCACCATCTGGGCTACGCGCGCAGTTTGTTATTCATATGCATCAAAATTAATATATTTAAAAACAAGCCAGAAGATTCAAATTTGTGCGCGCCATGTTCATCTTCTTCCTCGAGCTCAAAGATTTTCAAATTTCTAACTCTCTGGTTTCTCAATTAAATGGCATGATGTAAACATCAATCTTGCTCTAAATTTCCTCACGAATCCAGATATGTAACTAACATTTATTTATATTAACTATAGCTACCTAATTTCTCAGAAAACACGAAGAATATATGAACCCTAAATTTAAAATTAAATTACAAACAAGATGAATAAATGAATGATGATAGAGGGTTTTCAATCCTCTGATGATGCTGAACAAGATAGTATCGAGCTTTATCACAAAGAGTACTTAAATTAAAGAGGTGGAGTTCAAAAACTTACCTCTGAAAATGGAGGTCGTGAGGATGATGAGGAACACCTGGGCTTATGTGAGTGATCCTAAAAGCTTCCTTGGGACTCAGGGATGCTAACTGAATGCTTATTGTGACTTCAATCCTTCTGAATTACTCTACCCGACACCTTCGATTTGAGCTTCAAGTGGACATGGAGGATGATGAATCTTCAGTTACAGATGAGCTGCAGCCACCTGAACAGCTTCACTATGCCCCTAGGAACGTGTCTGGATGCTTCGCTTTGCTTGAAACCTTCTGAATTGCTCTATGGACCTCCAACTGCAACAGCTCCGAAGTGAAAGCAACAATGGTGTTTCTCCACCTACAGAAGTGATTCAGGTGCTTGGATCACCTCAAATGAGCCCCCTTGAGATGTTAGAATGCTTACTTTCCAAAGAGAAGCTCTGGTTTGAAGAAAACGATTCTTCTTGCCAAAGAACTTTGAAAAACCATAAGCATGAGAAGAGAAAGAGAAAGCAAGGAATAGGGTTGCTTTGGTGTGAATTGTATGAAGGATAGCACTTGTATTTATAGGCAAATGGTTCAGTATAGTTGCAGAGGAGTGTGGTTACTTAGTGAGGTTGATTTGGTTTCTTGGCTATGAAGGAATTCAAAAATATCCAAAATGCAATGATGGAAATTTTGATTCCATTTGATCAATCCCCTAGCCCTCGATTTTGCTTGATCTTAGGGGACAAATCTGAGACAGAAATGAGCTCCAATTGGTTGGGAAGAGATTCCTTTGGTGATTCATCATCTTGCCATAAATTCTCAAATGTAATCATTACATAATCACATGCCTTTGTTTTTGGGAATATTCTCTAATCCTTATGCAATGATGAAAATGGATGTATGGTGTGCTTGCAGATGTATTAGAGGTCGGGTAGCATCACTTAGTGAAGTCATTTGCACAAAATTGCAAAGTTCCAAATTGCACATGACCTATAATTTTCACTTCAAGTGCCTAACTGTGATCAATCATATCTCTTAGCTCAAAATGAATTTGGAGAAGGTTGAGCACAATTTGGAAAGCCCTTAACATGTACTTTAATTCATTAGTTTGGTGTTTGCCCAAATTCTTTAGGGAAATTAGTGAAAAAGTCCCATGAAGTTTGAAGAAAACTAGGGTTTTCTTGCATGTTTTGTGAAGGCAGCCACTTTGAAGCTCCATATCTCTTCAATGGTTGATTTTTAGCCAAAAAATTATATGTGTCAAAGTTGTTTATTGGATCAAAATCTACAAATTTCATGTTGGAAGTTTTTTTTCAGTTTGTAGGTGAAATTTTGAGAAAATCCCTTCCAAAGTTTGGCAAAAATCACTTGAAAACACTTAGAAAATTTTCTAAGTATGAAAAGTCAAACTTTTGACTTTTGATTCTTGATTGATTTTCATGATTTCTCTTGATCAAATGACTTCAAATATCATATATTGATGATTTAAAACTTCAAAAGTCATGGTTGACCAAAATTTCCAAAAAGTCAAAGGTGATCCTGTGCAGTTGGCTTTTTCCAGATGAAGTGAATTCTTGGACTTTTGTGATGAATCAAAATCTCCTCTTCAAATGAGTGATGTGAATGGATTATATTGAGTTAATAGAAGATCTTTAGTCATGCTTTGAATTTTGGATCCATGCCCTGATTAAAAAGTCAACTATCTTGGTGAATTAGGTCAAAAACCCTAATTGTCGACCAGATGAAATTGATGACTGTAGGCCTTGGATTGAAGTGTAATGCCCTATGGACATTGTCATATGAACTAATTGAGAATGATTGAATCCTTTGAGTGATGCCCTTGAGCTTTCTAGGGTTTCCCAAATGTGATCCCTGATTTTAGTTCTTGATAAGCTCAAAACCCTAGACTGGTGAGGTAAGCAATCCTGAGTCCAGGTGATAGGTATCTAATCAATCATAGGTGAATAGAATGAAGCTTTTGAGTCCCATAGTTGTGTTAGAAACCACCCCTTTTTCTGATTGATCCTTTGCCTGAGTTCTTTTGTTCCTGAACACCCTCGACTAAGTATCAGATGAATAAGTGACTGCTCTGAGTATCTGCTTTGTCTTTGATGAAAAATTAAAAGATATGACATCTCAGGGGGGATCAAAATTAGGGTATGACAGTTACTCCTATCCCAATTGGTTATTTTATTTGGATGCTTATTTCTTCATTGATTCTCTCTTACTTATTGGTTCTTCTGTTTGGTTGCCTCACTTTCTCTCTCTCTCTTATTGATTATTCTATTTGGTTAATCCTCTCCCTATTGGTTGTTCGATTTGGTTCATATTGAATTGGATTGATTCAATTTGATCTAATTTGATTTTGTTCATTTCAATATAATTGGTTCAAATTGATTTGTTTCTATTTAATTTGGTATGACTTTATATGGTTCAAATTGATATGGATCGATTTAAATTGATTATGTTCGATTTGATTTAGATTGTATTAGATTGGATTGGTTTAATTTTATATGATTTGATTCAGTTTGGTTTGATTCAAATTGATTTGGTTCGGTTTGATTTGTTCCCTCTCTCTAGATGCCCCTCCCCCCTCAATTGGTTTCTCTCTGACTTCTTCAAGTGCGTCTTCTCTCTTTGATTGTTGCTTCTCCCTATAATGATTCTTCTTATTGGTTGCTCTTTGTATTAGTTATGATATTAATTAGTTTGGTTTGATCGCTTATTTTTAGGATTAGTTTGTAAAAAATTTAAAGTTTAACAAACTTTATCTTGAAGGGCAATGATATTGTTTTAGATTTATAATGTTTATTATTTAATATGTTTTTATTTTTTGTTTGTCAAACTCTTAATGCTTCATGTTAATACATTGTGAGTTTGAAAGTATATGTTAGATAATATGTAATGAGCCTTTATTGATAGATGGACTTTAAGTAGTTTAGCTTTTTTTAAAGTTATTCATATTATTGAAACCCTTCTCTTTTCCTTTCTTCCCTATTTTGTTATCTCTATTGTTAACATGGTATCAGAGTATGGTTAAAGAATGCAATGTGAGCATTTGACCCAAGCTCATGTCAGGCGTGATGGATGTTGAAGTTAGTATTGGTGTTGTTGGAATTTGTTTGAAGTCTCATATTTCTTAGATTTTCAGACCGTTGATTATATAAATATGTGAGAACAATCTCACACTTTGAACTAGCTTTTAGGGCTGAGATCTAAGTATATTTAACAGTGGCTTCTTTAAAATACTAGTTAGCCATAGACAATATCCTATTGATTTTTAACCCCATATTATTTTTAACCCAATTCATAAGTAATAATGTGTCATTCTCACATTTTTAATAATTAATTTCCATGTTTTTTAACTAATTTTTAGTCACAATCATTTGTTTAAAATTTTGAAAAATTAATTAGTTAAAAATAGGAAAACAAAATTCCGATAATCAACCGTTATTGAACACATGCATGGTTTAAAATAAATAAATAAAAACTGCAAGATTTTACCTTGCTCTCTCATCCCTAGTCATCGTCATTTTTCTTCTTTATCTCTTAGAGATGGGTGATTTATGATCGATTTTGATCTAAAATCACCACTCCAAATCGTTCGTGTTTCTCTATTAGTTAAATAAGTTATTTTCACATATATTTAGTGTTTTTTTTATTTCGTCATTTTTGTGTGTTGTTGTTTGTTTTAATTTCCCGTCTTTGTGCGCTATAGTTTATTTTTCTATGTTTGTGCGGTGTTTATTTATTTATGGTTGAAAGATGAGTTTCGATCTAGTGCAGATTCAATTTATGACTTTGGTGCCATTAACGCTTCAGAGACATGAATACTTAGGACATTTCATTATAGTCATTGTTATATTCGTGCAATTTGTCATTTTATACTATTAACATAAATATTGTGAGTTTGTTTGCAGATTTATCCTTTTTATTTTTGGCGATTTATAATTTATATCGCAACAATGTATTCTATCAATTAAAATGAATGAATATTTTGTTAATAAAAAAAACAGCTATCAAACACCGTACCATATGAAATTTTAGCAGTCATTTACCACTAAGCCACCACAACATTAATGTTCATATAGGTAGCAAGATTATATAAAATCTCATAACACACCGTGCAACAACGAACACACAATACATTGTCATCAAACTATTACCCACAAAGAGATCAAACACAAGGGCCAACTTTGAACCATACCCACGCATCATTTTCGCTAATACATTATCAGTCTCAATCCATTCTGAAGCATTTTAACAAACTTATGGAGGGTGTTTTGGAAATTGTTATTATTGAGGAGAAAAGCTTTGATGATTTTATAGTATATACAAATTGTATTTTTTTTTTAGACATGTAGTGAATACTTGTGCATGTGCTTGTCTAAGATGGTTCATGTTGCATTTTTCAATAGTACTAAGCATATTGTAGTAGTGCTACTTGACATGGGAATCGGGAATGAAACTACATTCAAAATGTATTGAGTGTTAGTGATGTTGAAGCTGCATGGTAAGTGTTTGATGAAATTCCTAGCTTAAGTGCAACTTTTTAGAGTGTGATGATTTCTGGATATGCAAAAGTGGGTGATGTTGATTCAGCTAGGTTTTTCTTTGATGAAGCACCTGAGAAAGATAAAAGGATATCGGGTGCCATGATTTTTTTTTTATCACAAATACCAACTTCATCAAAGATTGAAGCAAAATATAAAATATAGTAAATACGGTGTATCATATAATAATAATTATTTTTTTTAGAAATACTAACGAGTGTTTCAGGGGTTCTTGTTAAAAGTTTAAAAAGGTAAGTAATACTTGTATTTAATATTTTAGAAATAGAAATAACGGACTTTTATAAAGAATAACAAAATTTATTTTATTACAATTACTTATATTTAATATATTTATAATATAAGAAAATTAATGGTTGTGGAAAAGTCAAAAATACCCTTATTTGATTTTTTCCCACCACATTAAAATTGTGGTTTTTTTATCTTTGCACCAAAAAGTACTTAATTTTATTATTAAAATAATACAACTCTTATATTCTATCAAACTTATGAAATCTCTCTCCATTCTCTAATTTTTTTCTCTTTCATCACTTTCTCACTTCTTTCTTCAACAAAAAAAAATCTAAATGATATTTATGATCGAAATAGTTTTTAGTCAAAAATAATATACGGGAAAAATTTATTCAAAAAATCTACTATTGATCTAAATATTTTTATATACCAAATTTACTATTGATCCAAATATTTTTGTAAATGATACCTAAACAAAAATGAAGTTTGTATACGAGAATTTTTTTCATTATTAATCTAAATATTTTTATATACGAAAAATGTTATTTATGATCCAACTATTTTTTATTCAAAAATGAAATAGACAAAAAAATGTATTATTGATCTAAATAATTTTATATAGGAAAATTTAATTTTGATCCAAATATTTTTGTAAATGACACATAAACAAAAATAATATTTGTATATGGAAAAAATCTATTATTTACAAAAAAAATGGTATTTATGATCCAAATTTTTTTATTCCAAAATGGTATACTGGAAAATAATCTACTATTGATCTAAATATTTTTATATACGAAATTTTTTATGGATCCAAATATTTTTGTAAATGATACCTAAACAAAAATGAGGTTTGTATATGGGAAAAAATATATTATTGATCTAAATATTTTTATATACTAGAAATGGTATTTATGATCAAATATTTTTTATCCAAAAATGGTATAAGGAAAAAAATATGTTATTGATCTAAAAATTTTTTTATACGAAAATTTAATATTGATCCAAATATTTTTGTAAATGATACCTAAACAAAAATAATATTTGTATTATTATTTACGAAAAATGTTATTTATGATCCAAATATTTTTTACTCAAAAATAGTATAAGGGAAAAAATCTAATATTGATGTAAATATTTTTATATACGAAATTTACTATTGATCCAATTATTTTTGTAAATGATACCTAAACAAAAATGAAGTCTGTATACGAGAAAAAATTTATTATTGACCTAAATATTTTTTTATACGAGAAATGATATTTATGATCAAATATATTTGATCCATAAAAGGTATACGGGAAAAAATATTATTGATCTAAATATTTTAATATACGAAAATTTAATATTGATCCAAATATTTTTGTAAATGATATCTAAACAAAAATAATATTTGTATATGGAAAAAAATCTATTATTTACGAAAAATGATATTTATGATCCAAATATTTTTACTCATAAAATGGTATACGGGAAAAAATCTACTATTGATGTAAATATTTTTATATACGAAATTTACTATTGATACAAATATTTTTGTAAATGATACTTAAACAAAAATGAAGTCTATATACAGGAAAAAAATTTATTATTGACCTAAATATTTTTATATACGAGAATGGTATTTATAATCAAATATTTTTGATCCAAAAATGGTATACGGGAAAAATATATTATTGATCTATATATTTTAATATACGAAAATTTAATATTGATCCAAATATTTTTGAAATGATACCTAAACAAAAATAATATTTGTATACGGAAAAAAATTATTATTTACGAAAAATTGTATTTATGATCCAAATATTTTTATCCCAAAATAGTATACGGGAAAATAATCTACTATTGATCTAAATATTTTTATATACAAAATTTACTATTAATCCAAATATTTTTGTAAATGATACCTAAACAAAAATGAGGTCTATATACGGGAAAAAAATATATTATTGATCTAAATATTTTTATATACAAGAAATAATATTTATGATCAAATATTTTTATCCAAAAATGGTATACGAAAAAAATCTATTATTGATCTAAATATTTTTTTTTACGAAAATTTAATATTGATCCAAATATTTTTGTAAGTGATACCTAAATAAAAATAATATTTTTATTATTATTTACGAAAAATGATATTTATGATCCATATATTTTTTATTCAAAAATGATATACGGGAAAAAATTTATTAATGATATAAATATTTTTATATACATAATTTACTATTGATCCAAATATTTTTGTAAATGATACCTAAACAAAAATGAAGTCAAATCTATTATTGATCTAAATATTTTTATATACGAAATAATCAATTATTTATCTTATTTTTTTAAACATTTTTATTTAAAATAAATGATGGATTCAAATTTGCGTAACCGAACAGAACTCGTGCGTATGCACGAGTTTGTTACTAGTTAAAAATTAAAATAAATAATTTATTTGAAATATTTTTTGTAAATATATAATGCTTAAAGAGTGCCCCTACACTCATCAGCATGATTTATTTATTTTTTTTAAGTATTGGGCACTAAGTATGCTTAGATATGCTTGTAAAATATACAAAATATGTTTGTAAAATATACAAGATATACCATATCATTAGATTGAAGCAATATACTTCAATATAGTTATTTTATTGTGAGGTCACCACTAAACTTATTAACTATTGATTTATTTTATTGTACTTTTAAATATAATAAAACGGTAGATAGTATGACTTTTAATCTAATAATTAAACAGATATTTTAAAACTTGATCGAATCAGTTCAACTTTGAACTATAGTTTAATTCGATTTGATTTGGACCAACAAACCTCTAAATATACAAAATTCAAATGTAAAAACCGAAATAATCGCATAATTAAAACCGATTTCGTTGAATCAAATTGTTCATAAAATCAAAGTTATTTTGTATGTTTTACTTCTCTTTTTTTTTATTAAAAAATTAATTATAACAAACAATTAAAATTATATAGATGAGAGATAAATAAAACATGAAATAATATAAATGCAAATAAAAAGATAAAAAATGTTATAGTATTTGTGAACATGAAATAAATAATATTTAATAATATATTATTTAATTATTTATTTTAAATTTAATATACAATTCAACTATCATTTAATCGGTTGAACCAATTAAATTTTGATCCGCATACTTTGTCGGTTCATTTTCCTATTTGATTTTTAAAACATTGAATTAAACACATTAAAATGATTGTAAGAAAAAAAATTGCACGTAAGATAGAATCTCACATCTTAATATCTTATTGAGAAAGTAAGAAAAAAAAAATGTTACCGAAGATAGTTACCCAAAAAGAGAACAACAAAGAGATATAAATAAAAGAAAGGACAAAAAGGTAATTGACATAACAACTCTGATCCGCAGAAGATTATACCGTACATAATTTCATTCGTAGTTAGTGGCCCAATAGCCAAAGTGTAAAGGACCTGCACAAAATCTTTATTCCAAAAAAGGAATATTTAAAAAGTTCTTTATTGTAAAAACTAATTATTTGTATAAATTAAAAGAATATAAGTGATAAAAAAAATTGATAATCAAGATTTTGATAAAATAAATAAAAAATAATTAAAAATTAATTAAATTAGATAGAATTATACTTACTATTTATTATAAATATATATGGTAAGTGTAAACAAAATTATAAGGTTAGTCATTACAACCCATTGTAAGTTTTGTGAAGGTAAAAATAAAATATTTAAAAAAAATAATGATTGTGACTAACTGGTATACAATATTATTATATTGTCATGTATATGAATTAAATCCACTTTTCGACTATATTTTTTATGTAAATATATCTTATAATATAAATTGTAGTGTTATATTTGTAAAAGGTCAAGATAAGGCGGGAGAACTATAGTCCTCAGACGGGGCAATGACCATATGTCGTCCCTTAGTGAAAATTGTCTCGCCCTAAGCATTCCCTACTCACCCAGTTATGGGAAACACTGAGAAAGGAATTTCATGGTCATGGTCTTAGTCAATAGTTGATTCACATTCTCTTCGAAATTAGGGATTCGATGGTTCATCATTGACTAGTAGGTGGTTATCATTCTTAAGGAAATCCTAGGCCCAATGACCTCTATAATACCTCTCCCCAATGAGAGAAAGATATATCATAACCTAATCAATATTGCGCATATCACAGAGCCTCTCACCTCACATGAGTTGGCCTCCCTTACCACCGTAAATATCATAGACACCACAGTACAAGGCATCTCGCCATTGTGGGTAAGTCCTAACCATCCTAATTGTTATAAAACTAATAGGGTTTCTGAGTATCTGCTATCCTTATAGAGATACCACGCAATCCTGTACTTTTTGACAAGTACACAAATAAATTAAAATAAAAATATTAATTTTCCAATAGTTTTTTTATGTGGAATTGTTTCAAAAAGAATAATAGTAGTACTTTTTGTAAAAAAATCTTCAGAAATATTTTTTTTATAAAATAATTCATGATCAGGGTTAAATAAGTTAAGTTTAGATTTATTTCTCTATCAACACAATTGAATTGTAGTATGCAATGGAAGAAGGCTCGTGAAATGGAAGAAGGTTCGTGTGTGATATGGTTTAAAAATAGAGATGCAAACTCAAAAAAACGATGTTGTCATGCGTAGTAGGAAGATGAGTTATAGGGAGTTACAACTTGTGCTAAAGTAGAAGGAGTTACAAGTGTTCGTCAAGTAGTTTTAAACCATTTTGGGAATCACCTCAAATTGGTTCATTAGTTAGATTAAATATTAAGAATCTTCATTTCCTAAAGCTCAACTCTAGTGATGCATACGTTTTAGAACAACCTAGTGAAGAATAAGACTGTTTTTGGACCTGTTTACCCGAGATCCATCTGAGAACCGGTCCAATAGAACCGAACCAATGGAACGGCTGAAACGTTACATGGTTCGAGAATGGATAATTTTTTAATCTGATACTCGAAACAAGAACCGAACCATGTATCCAATAAGTAACTGAATGTTATTAGTATGCATTATTTTTTATTTCATTTCCGAATTCCAAACTCTATCGTCTTCGTCTCCCTCCTTCAGTCAATCTCCATCTTCGCCTTCGACCTCCTATTCCCCCCTCTCTATCCGATCAAGCAAAAAAATTTAGAAACATTTTCTTGAGTGTAATATTATTTGTTCTTAAGTGTCATATTATTTGTTCTTGAGTGTGATATTATTTGTTAGAGTGTTTCTATCGTTGAGTTCATGAATAAGCCAAAATCTTGTAATGTATTCAACCATTCATTTTTTTAATTATATTATTCTTTACCATGTTTGTATCTTGAATTGTTATATTATCTGTTATTTACATGCATGTTTCAATTTTGACCTAACATGTTTTGATTTTAGCTAAACATGTTTTGATTGTTGTTTGTTTGTACATGCATGTTTCAATTTTGACATGAGTTTTGACATTTGATTAATAACTGTTTGATTTTATTCTTAATAAGGGTTCAACTAGGGTTTTTAATTGGGGGTTTTCGATTAGGTTTTGTAAATTATTATAATAGGTTGTCTTCTGCTGTTGAGTTTAGTAAATTATTACATTATTGTTTGATTGATATTGTATTCTATTGACTTGTGAATTATGTGCCTATGATGCATTCAAAAACTGAGGCCAATGTTGTTTCCTTGGGAATTATGTTGCTCTGCGAATTTATGATTGAATTGTGCCTATGATGAAATTAAATTATGAGGTAAATTATGTTGTCTTGTGAATTATGTTGCTTATGTTTCAATTGTGCCCATGATGAAATTAAATTCTAAGGCCAATCATGTTGTCATGTGAATTATGCTGCCTTATACTTTACTTGATCAAATCGGTATAAGATGATCTTCATCAATTGGGTATATCAGTTCTTGTATCCAAATCCTACTTAAGCAAGTGCTTATCAACAAGAGTTGTCAACCTACTTAAACTTTCTCTTCCAATGATATTAAGATACTTATGGATCCAATGATTCTGATTCCCCTTTATATGAAACTCCAAAAGTAAGATCTTGTTCTGGGTTGAGAATAAGGAATTTCGAGAGGTTTTTAGAAACTGTTATGGATGATAATAATTCAAAGTCTGATCTTGAATTATATCTTGATGAGCCTCCTTTAAAAGTCTCCCTAAAGCTAATTTTGATGTTTTAACATGGTGGATGGGAAATGAAGCAAAGTATCATGTTCTTAGTAAATTGGTAAAGGATATCCTAACTGTTCTAGTTACTACTGATGCTTTAGAAGCAACTTTTAGTGGTAGAAAAAGGGTTATTGATCCAAAACGATCATCTATGAAAACTAAGGGTGTGTTTGGTTCGGGATAAATGAAGGGGAGGGGAGAGGAAATATTTTTAATTAAATGTTTTTTGTTCCAATTTTATGAGGGGAGGGGGTGGAGCAAAACCCCTCTAAAACACCCTTTTTGCGCCACCCAAATATGTGGTTTTGGAGGGGAGGGGAAGAAATCTAAACTTTGATATTTAAAAAATTATTATAATTACTATAATATTCTCAGTTTTATTTTAATATTTTAAAATTATTCATTTTCTTTCGTATTACTGATTCTTTTTTTTTTTTGTAATTTTCCATGTTACTTCAATTAATTTATGTAATAAGTTGTAATTTTTTTAATCACTCAACAATATATATATATATATATATATATATATATATATATATATATATATATATATATATATATATATATATATATATATATATATATAGTTTAATTATTTATGCATATGTTATTACCAAAAAATATTTATAAATTTATAAATTTATAAATTTTTGAATATCATATAATTTATATAAAGATCAGAAGGATAAAAATGTAAATTGTTAATAAAATTTCTCCTATTCCCTTGTGAACCAAACATATTTTTTAATAAAATTCCTTCCCTCCCCTCTTTTTAACCAAACAGTTATATAATTAAAAAAATCTCCTTACCTTCTCTGCCGTCCCATTCCCTTCATTAAAATCTCTCATCTTTCCCTCCCTCTTATTTGAACCAAAAAGGTCCTAAGATAATTGAAATGGTAGTTTATGGGGGTGACTGGGTGAAGGAGATGTGTAGAATTAAGAAGGGTTGCACTGTTAGTGTTGTAAGTAACTTTTTTAAATATCTTTTTTTGATTAATATATGTTTTGCTTAATATGTTTTTCATTTTCCAACTCTAACTTTATGCTTTTACATATGCAGCTTGAAGAATCAAAGACGAACATTTGACATATCGTTTTGGTGAAGAATCACAAGAAGAACCTTCGACAACGGCAACTATTTATCAAGAAAATAAATTATAGAAAATTAAGTAAATCAAAATAGTTTATTTCCCTCTCATAAAAAATTTATTTAAATACATTCTAATCAATCTCGTGCAACACACAAATTTATTACCTAATCTTAATCTTAATCTTATATATAAATGCAAGGTTGTCATGATGGCAACCCTAACCATGTGGCATCATGATAACAACTCTTGGCAACATTTGACACATGTCACTCTAATATCAATCCTAATTTTACTTTTTTAAAAATTGATTTTACAAATCTCATTGCAATGTTAAAAATTATGTTTTGTTTTAATTATTCTTTTTTATTCATTTTGTTTAGTAATAAAATTATAGTAATAATAAAAAGTAACGTTGATATTTTTTTATAAAAATTAAAAATATTATAGTATTTTTTTTCTTTATATTTTTAAAATTAGATTTTTATAATAATATTTTAAAGTTTCCCATATCATGTTGATTTAATTATTATTAAAGAATTTCTAAAATCAAAAAAAGATATGTTAGAGAATTGAAGTAAATAAAATATTGTGAATAATAGTTATTTTTAAAATACACTAAATATTAAGTGATATGATAATTTAAATGTTATATACATTTTATTTTAATACTTTTATGGTATAAAATAAAAATATTTTATTGAATAACATAAATATAACTATTTTTTTCACCTGAATCAGGAGTACAAGATATCATGGCTGCTCTGGAAGTCTATGACATTTTTTTTTGCATAAATACATATATTTTTAATCCTAATATATTCTCATTTCTATGATATTATTATTGTTATTATCACATTCATTTTTACGAAATTTATTTTTAAATTTTTAAATTTTGATTTTTATAATAATATTTTAAAGTTTCCCATATCATGTTGATTTAATTATCATTAAAAAATTTCTCAAATAAAAAAAAAGATATGTTAGTGAATTGAAGTAAATAAAATATTGTGAATAATAGTCATTTTTAAATATAAACTAAATACTAAGTGATATGATAATTTAAATGTTATATACTTTTTATTTTAATACTTTCATGGTATAAAATAAAAATATTTTTCTCAAACTCAAAACTATATGTTAAAGAAGTGAAGTAGATAAAATATTATAAAAATAATAATTTATAAATGGAATTAAAGATAAAATGATATGATATTTTAAAGTTTATAAGCATTTTATTTTAACTCTTTAGTAATATAAAATAAAAATATTTTTTAACTTTATTATAAAAAAATTCATGTATATTAAATATTTATTCATTTTATTCTTTTTAAAGATTATATATATTTTTTAATTTGAAATGTAAAATAGGGGTGTTTTCTCCTTTTTTTTTTTATTTTGACAAGAATCTTTAGTTTATTATTTATAATGTTAAAACTATAAAACTTAATAACACTAATAAAACTATAAATTATTTTTACAATTTTTTTATTGATTTCTCCCTTAAATGGTCTTTGAATTTGTTTATTAAATTACATTTTTTTTTTAAATTTAATTCGTAATAATGATTATTGAATTGATTGTTTTTGAAACTACTCATTTTCTAAAATTCAATTTGTTCTAAATAATAAATACAAATCAAAAATATAAAAAGATTAATAAAATTGATATAATTATATAATATCCAAATATTAATGAAATAAATGTATTAATATACCAAATAAATATTGGAGTTACATCTTTTTATGTTCTGTAACTCCTGTTATTTAATTATGGTAATTCATTCACTTATCATATTGATATAAATTTTAATTAATAATTTAGTTGGTTATTATTTTCGTTATTTATTATTGTTCTATTCATATTCACATGTATGTGTATATATATGTCATATTGAGTTATCACTGTATTTTGCAGACAAATCATTGGTAGTGCTCTTCCTATTTTGTAAAATTATTTTTATTTCAATTTACATATGTGTCTTGCTATTTGTTTTGTGGCATAATAGAAACTTGAGTTATTTTATTTCAAATATTTAAACTTTCGTTTATATTGATATAACTTTTGTTAGTCTCATATGCTAACTATTTTTATAGTATTTTATTAGTCGAGGTGAATATGACTTTTATCCATGTAAATCAGAAGAACATGATAATAAAATTGTATTACATTATCGTTATATGGAAAGTCTAATATTCATTCAGGTTAGTACATCTCTATAGCCATATATTTGAATAATTAAAAACTCTTCTTTTTAATGATTATTTTTATTAGTTCGTTATTCTACTTTTCTTTCTCATTTTTGTATTGAATAAAATAAATATAACTATTTTTTCACCTCAATCAGGAGTACAAGATATCATGGCTGCTCTGGAAGTCTATGACATTTTTTGTACATAAATACATATATTTTTAATCCTAATATATTCTCATTTCTAAGATATTATTATTGTTATTATTACATTCATTTGTACGAAATTTATTTAAAAAAAAATAATTTCATTACAAATATGATACTCAATATAATATTCACTTAATAATAATAATGTTAATATTAAATTTTATTTATATATATATAATTTAATAAATTGAAACTATATTAATAATTATTAGAAAGAAATGAAAAATATATAACATTCATCTAACAAGATAACAAAAAATATATATTTAAGAATTGAAGTAGCAAAAATATTATAAAAATAATAATTTTAAAATAGAACTATAGATTAACTGATATGACATTTTATTTTAATATTTTAATAATATAAAATAAAAACATTTTTTAAATTTTTATATTATATTTTTTAATTTTTTGATTCTTATATAATTCACTAACCTTATTAATCATCCAAAACTCATATTATTAGGTCTATTTAACATTAATATTATATCAATAACTATCATATTACTATGTCTTTCATATTGTAGTTATTTTTGGAAAAGTTATATCTCATGAGAAGTTATACCAAGCCATCAATATTTTATTCAAAGGAGTATTATTATTTTTGAGTAACAGTGAATTGGTCACTGCTCCATAAATGATCTTTCTTAGTGCCTAAATAATTGGCATTCAATCCATTCATTATAATAATAAATAAATAATTAGAGTAATATTTTCATCTCCCCTAACCCATGATAAACTCCTTCATTTTTTTAAAAGTTATCACTATTCTTCGGATAACCTCATTCTTTTATTTCATTCTAACCACACATCAATGTTAAATTTTTTGAGAAAATTTAATCATCTACTACAATATCGGATCAAAGGATTAGTCCCTGAAGTTAACTAATGTTTTTTTCTATTATTATTTTTCAATAATTCATTTTACCATTTAGTTTTTCTTTTTCAGTGATTACATTATTATTAAAAAATGTAATTATTTATCACGGACTAATATGTACTATATATAATTAATCAATAATCATGTAATTTTTTTTTAACGTTCCACTATTATCTCTGTGCTATATATTTCTTCATGCTAGCATAAGAATTAAACTTTTGAATGTTAGGTTGAGACTATTTTAAGGTCATATCTTCATCTTCATTTTCTCTTATATTTTGTTTTCATTTCATTAAAAAAATATATTATATCATAATAAAACTTCGGTAATATTCTTTTCATCTTACTCTCACGCTGTTCCCTTTTCAATCTATGTTTTATTTTTTTACAATTAATATTTTTTTTATTAAAAATATGATTAACAAATTATTAAAAGCAAATTATACAAACTTACCCGAGCATCGCACGGGCAAACTACTAGTACATATAAATTGAAGGTTGTCTTGATGACAACCGTAACCACGTGTCATCTTCATAGCAACTCTAGGCTCTAACCCTAATTTTATTATTTATTAAATTGACACTACACTAGTTATATTATTTACTAAAATGACACTATAATAAATATAAATAATAATATAATATTCAATCATCACTAATAATAATATGAGAAAAAAAGATATGCATCGACAGTATAAAATATTTTTACACTATCAACCAATCACAACCATGTATCTAATTAAAACACAATTTTAGTTAAAAAAAACTAATATGACATGACAAGTGTAAAGATTTTAATTGAATGTATGCGTAAAATTTGTTTACACTGTCAGTACACTATCTTTAAACTCTAATAATATAATGTACACCTAATAAATAATAATAATAATAATAATAATAATATAAAATAATAATAATAATAATAATAATAATATTCAGCTACTTAGTTGATCACAAAGAAATTGTTAATTGAATGAAATTAAGAATATTACCCATAAATAATAATAATACTAAAAATAATAGAATTTATTAATTGTCTTTTAGTACGTGTAATAAAAGATATATAACAATAATAATATTTAAATAATATAAAATTATTGAAATAAAAAATTAAATTGATGCAAAGAATAACATAGAGATATCAAACAATAAAATCATTGAAATCAATAATTAAATTTTACTGCATTGAAACAAAAAATTAAATTTGTTTAAACTTATTAACCACTAAAATATTTAAATTTGTTTTAGAATATCAATCAATTAACATCGGTTAAAAAACATTTAAACAAAGAATTAAATTCGGTTGCATTGAAACAAATACTTAATTTCGATTAATTTTTTTAACCATTCAAATTCGGTTTAAAAAAAAGGGTTAAATATGTTTTTAGTCCCTATAAAATTATTCAAAATGGATTTTAGTCCCTATAAAAAAAATATTGAATTCTAGTCCCTATAAAATTACTTTTGTACTCAATTTTAGTCCCTGTAGAGGGACCAAAAGTGAGTGTAAAAGTAATATTATAGGGACTAAAAGTCAATATATTTTTTATAGGGACTAAAAGTCAAAATTGAGATATTTATAGGGACCAAAAACATATTTAACCCTAAAAAAAAATTAAAATTGTATTAATTATTTTCCAATATATACTTATAATATTAGTAACTTTTATCATTCTTCGTCACCTTTACAACTACATACTACTAATCCTAAATGTATTATTTGTGTTAAGAGTCCCACGTCGGACAATGTATGGCTTGAACATGTCCTTATAAGTGGGGGCAATCCTCACCCTACAACTCGATTTTAAAGTCGGTATTAGGGATGAGTTAGGCCCAACCACGTTTCTTAACATGGTATCAGAGCCTCGTTTAAGATCCGGTGGACCACCTTCTATGGTTTCCGCTATCGGGACACCCGCCATTTATTTCCACGCTCCAGTTGTTTAGTCTTGGGCGAGAGGGGGTGTGTTAAGAGTCTCACATCGGACAATATATGGCCTGAACATGTCCTTATAAGTGGGGGCAATCCTCACCCTACAAGCCGGTTTAAAGCCGGTTTTGTAGGGATGAGTTAGACCCAATCACGTTTCTTAACAATTTGCCTATCATATGTTTCACAAATTTATATTTCTCTAAAATATGCACAATATCAGACAAGTAAGATTTTTTCTTTTTTTCTTTTTTTCCTATATCTTCTAATTCAATGAAACTAATTTATATTCTTTCTTTTTTAATACAAAAAGAACTCACAAATGATTATAAATCATATATTTCTTAACGATCTCATTAATATTATGTCAATCAAAATCAAAATAACTCAAATTTGGTATAATTTATTAATTTTTTTCTTTTTATGTAGGAGAATAAATATATTTGTTTTAGAATTATAGATCTACTTATAGAAGATTTGTATAAAAAATATGATTCTCATCACCCAATTTTACAATATCATTATCAATATATTTCATTTTATTTAGATTATTTATTAAACAATGATTGTGTCAAAAAATTTAAGAGATATTGAAAATATATGAGAATGTTTTGATTTATATGTAACAATTTTATTTTGTAAATAATATTTTAACGATAACAATAAGTCATTAGAACAAATCTATTGAGATAAACAAATTTAAATTTGATTCTAAGAGTATTTATAATTCTCTTGCCTATCTTTGTAATATCAACAAGTTCACCAAAACTTTTGTTATTTCTAGTTTTCCACAGTTCATACATAGTTTCAGCCGCCGCCATTTTGAGGACTGCAGCCCACATTCCTTTCCCTTTCGTTTGTTTCACTAGCCACTTAGTCTCCTTGTGCCAATTCCCAAGAATATGAGGAACTTGCACCTATTGAAGGACTTCCATCCATATTTGTTTCATAGTATCACATTCAAAAAATATATGTCTTATCGATTCTTCCTGTAAACAAAAATAACAAGTAGTGTTATCGGTCAAGCCAAATTTACACAATCTATCTTTTGTCGCCAACCTTTCATGAAAAGCTAACCAAAAAATAAAATTGGCTCGGGGCCTCGCATTGTTTCCGTACAACAAGTTTTTCCACATTACTTTATGACCATAGTTTTGTAGGTTCATATAAGCCTTGCCCATATTGAACTTCTTGTCCTCTATAATATCTTCAAGAGCTTCTATACTTGCGACATCCTCTCTCTGGTTTAACACACCCTTCATAATTCATGAGTCATTTGCTTTAGCTTGAACTTCCATCAGATTATTATGCTTAAGATAATAAGCTTGCACCCACTTTACCCACAACGAGTCTTCCTTACCATGTAAGTTCCACATCAATTTCATTAAGCTAACTTTATTCCACACTTCAATATCAATGATATTTAATCCACCATAGCCTCTCGGTCTCCACATCTGTTTCCATGCTATTGGGACTTTTTGGCTACCCTCGTAACCACCAGTCCAAAGAAAATTACGACAAATGCTTTCAATTTTCTGCAGCATTCCTTTTGGAAACGAAAAACAATTCATCTAGTAACTCGTGATCGCAAACATAACACTGTTTATAAGCTGCACTCTTCCCGCATATGTTAGTAGCCAGGCTATCCAAAACTTAATCTTACAAACAATTTTGTCTATCAACGACGAGTAATGATTTATAGAAAGCTTCTAACTTATCACGAGAACTCCTAGATATTTAAACGACATCTGCCCTTCCAGGAATCCTGATGCTGCCAACATATCTTTCCCTATCTCTTCATCAAGACCAGCACAGTACAAGCGACATTTTCGTGGATTCACCACCAAACTTGCTGCTTTCGAGAACTTTCCGTAGGCTATCGTCATCAATTCAACTGACATTTTATCTCCTCTAGAAAACATAAGAAGGTCATCCGCGAAACAAAGATTAATGATTTTTCAGTTTATCACACTTTTGATGATTATTGAAATCAATATTCTTCTGCATCTTGTACAAGTATCTATCGAGGCACTCCATTACAAATAACATAAGCGATATGGGGTCACTTTGCTGCATGCCTCTTTTTGCTTCCATGATATCCGTGTGGTCCCCATTCACATTGAACCTGTATAAAACAGTAGTAACCGTAGTCATGATCCCCTTAGTAAATGGTCACGGACAACCAACCTCATTCAAGATATTTTCTAACGCATTCTAGTTCACCGTATCGTATGCTTTTTGAATATCCATTTGCAAAACACACCATGGAGAGATACTTTTCCTGTCATAGCCTTTAATTAATTCATATGTGAGCAGTATATGGTTATGAATTTTCGGCCCCTTCACAAACGCCGCTTGATTCTTCCCTACTATTGCCCCTGCCCCCTAGTACTTTACTCAATCTCTTTAGCACCATTGACAAAAAATAATATAGTAATATCAAAAAAACAAAGTTATTGAAATAAAAAATTAAATACGAAGAATCAAAGAATTAAATTCGATTATATTTGTTAGTTTATACTCCCTCCGTTTTTTATTGTAAGTCGTTTTAGACTTTTCACAGAGTTTAAGAAAAATAATAATTGTTGTATGAAAATGAGAAATTATGAAGGTTTTTACAAAATTATGATTCATTAATGACATATGGAAGATAAATTTATATAATTGAAAGGAGAGAGAATAATAAATATTTAAGGATATAATAGAAAAAATAGCATTAATTATTCATTGAAATTGTAAAGCGACTTATATTTAAATACAAATATTTTTTCCAAAACGACTTATAATAAAAAACGGAGGGAGTAGTGAATAACGATAACAAAATATCAAATTAAATACGCAATAGAAAATATCTTGATATAATGATGTAATTGTTATAAATAATAATAATAATAATAATATCAACATTTAATAAATATTATAGTTTTTAATATTAAAATACTTGTCTACCATACGAGTCAATGATCTAATCTAATTGTATATTTAAAAGAAATAAAAAGTTAGGTTATTTGAAACAAAGATGAGGTTGATTATCCCGCTTTTCCATAAAATTAAATGCTTGTTAAAGATGGTTAAAAGCTCAAAAATAAATATATTTTTCCTATTTTCTTGGTGGTTTAATCTAATCCTCGGTGATTTAATCTAAAAGGTGTACTATTTATTTTGAATTTAATTCGAATATATTTTACAATAAATCACAAACGTTATTTTATTGGACACTTGGTTAAGTGATAGTTATCAAGGTATTTAACTTATTCAAAAGAAAAAGATATGAGAATATTTGCAATAATAAGGGTGAATTAATACAATATTGTATTCATTTATTATTTTGATACTATATATAAATATAAATATATAATAACCTTACGAGTAATTTCCATTTCGTAGAATCAAAAACCCTCTTCTCTCTTCTCTGCTTATCTCTCTCACGTACTCCTTCGTTAATCCCTTTCAACCTCACTCGTTAACTCACTCTCTCCGTTTCGGTGCCGCAAAATTCCTCCCGGCGGGTCAATTCCGATATCCCTTAGTCGAAATTTCCTTTGACACCAAGGGTTCAATTCAACAGTTTGGAAGAATAAGGGTTAGGTATCCATGGCGAACCCATCTGGGACTGGCAACCATCAGGAACAACATACTCATGTCAATCCTTCTAATTTTAACGGCAATTCCGTACCGGAGAGCTCTTCAGGTATTGTCATGAACATGAAACATAATCCTGGAATTTCTCTTGATTGGACGCCTGAAGAACAAACCACTCTCGAAGATGGACTCTCCAAGTACGAAGTTTTGTATTTTTCTCAATATGCAACTTATCAATATGTTTTGAATTTTAATTTGAATTTGATGTTTAATTTGAGAAATTAAATTTAGGTTTTTGTATTCCATTTTTGTAGATTAATTCATGAATTAGATAAATTAGGGTTCCAGTTAATTAAACAGTTAACACTATTAGGATTCACATAATTTTTTCATTATGTTATGTATTTTGATGGATATCCCTTAAATTCTATAAGGTAGTACTAGTAGTCGCATAAATTAATGAAAAATTCAAAATTTTCTTTTGCAGATATGCCTCAGAATCTAACATAGTGCGATATGCAAAGATAGCCCAACAGTTAAATAACAAGACAGTCCGGGATGTGGCTCTGCGTGTCAGGTGGATGAATGTAAGCTACATACTTGTTGTTTCTGCCTTTAAGACTTTTATTTCATTGTCAATGGTGTAATAATCTATGACCCCTGATTTCATCTGAGTGGGGTTATATTAGAATTTAGATGTAAATATATGACCATTGGTAGATGAACCGTTTGGACCAGGCATAAGGGTTTAACTTATCATGGTCCTTTTCTAGCAGTTTTTTATAACAGTGCTCGACGGTTTAATGTGAGTGTTGTAAGAAAGTAGTGCTACAGTGCTACTGCGCAATGGATTTTGATGAACCTAATATGAAAACCTTGATGCTATACCATTTCCTCTATAAGAGTGATAACTGATAGCAGCCGTTATGGCATTTTTTGTTCATATGGATTTAGTGAATAATAGACAATTTTTGGACTTTTCTTCTTTTTAAAAATAAAACTGAAGAGTGGGCATGTTGGCTGCATGGTGACTCATTTTTATTCACCTACGGCATTACTTTTTTTATGTTACATAATAAATTGATATATTTCAACCGCAATGCGCGGTTCTGCTATTTGCCCACAATGTTATGAGCTATTTCACATAGTGGTTTTTTTTGGCATTCTACTATTGATAACACCGCTTGTGGTGGTTGTGACTTGTGATAACTTATTTTTGTTTGTTGGGACATGATAATCTTATCATAGACATATCATTGCATTCTAAGTATACCCACCTTTTGCATTATAAATTTTTTGTAAGCTTTCAACCTCTTGTACCCCACTTCATGTGGCTTTGTCAATTGTCATAGCCTTCTCTTCAGCTTAAAAAAAGATTTGTAATAGGATTTACATACTTGATTGTGTAAGAATTTAAGAGGGAGAAAATTGAGAGATAGAAATTCATAACAGAATCTGTTAAGATGAAACGTTATGATTCTGATTAGTTACATGAGAGTGTTTATATATAAAGTGAGTGTCAGTGTCACAACTTATTCTCTTAGACTTGAGTGCTAGCAGTTATATCAGCTTGTAACTAACTCTTACTATAGTGAAACTAATTGTAACTAATCGTTGCAAACTGTAACAGAACCATAACAGTGAACAGTCTACACGTATAAGGAAAAAAACTATTAGTGAATAAGTCATTCCTAACAGATTACGTAAGATATTTGAGAAGAGTGACTATCTTTTTCCTTTCTGAGAAAATTGTAATTGATGATCCATTCATCCATTAAATGGTGCAGGACACTTCTGTTCTGTTTGCGACCCTCACCATACTTAATTTAAAATATGAAATGACAAAGCTTAGTGTTATTGAGATTACTTAAACTCAGTTTCCACATACACTTATTATAGTTGCGTGTTTGTTTCTCATTTCTTACAGAAGAAAGAAAATAGCAAGAGAAGGAAGGATGATCACAATTTGTCCCGAAAAAGTAAAGATAAAAAGGTACAGCTTCCGTTATCGGGCATTCTTACAATTATTATATTAATCTTGTTCTTGTCTTGTTTCCTAATGCACGGCTTTGGAGACGCTTTTTGTTATCTTTATGTAATGTTAGGATATTGTTTGTCTTTGGTCCTATTCATGTGAATGTTAACTCGTGAATATCATGTTTACCACTTTCTCGTGCTGTCACATTGGCACCCCTGCTTTGGACAATTGAATTGAATTTGTCTTGAATTCCCTACTTGTATAGTTCTGTGATTAAAGCCTACTTGGTACATGTAAAAGTGTCCGATAATTAAGTTTTATAACTGTCTTTTCTAATATTGACCTTCATAATATACATTTTTAACTAGTAAATGTCTCGTGAATTTGCTGTGCTGGCTTTAAGTTTTCTGTATAGCATTTTCTCCTACAGTGTATTTCTTAGAGAATTTCATTATGATGGTTATTATTAGTTTTTCTTTTGGAATAAACTGAGCATTGTGAAATTATCTAACCAGGAAGAAGCTAGCGCGGCATTCTGTTTCCATATTTCTTTTAACTTGTTAAGTAATTAATAGTTTAGCTTATGGGTTAAAAGAAGTACCAGGAAACAAAGCGAAGTAGCACAATTAAGAAAGTTAATAGAATGTTTGTGTATTTCTGAAATATTAGAAACAATCAGATTTTTTTTTATGTTTCTCTTCGATGGGACTTAGATGCTTATCAAAAATCTATTTTTATTTCCAGGAAAGGGTTTCTGATCCCGCAGCAAAATCGTCTCAATTTTCTGCTCGACCCAATGTTCCTCCATATGCACCACCAATGATTACAATGGACAATGATGATGGCATCCCATATGCAGGTAAGCTACCTTGTGAACTATTTTTCATACCTTTGGATGTTGTGGTGTGAGAACATGACAATACAGCCTTATATCTCTAATGGGCACTTTTTGAGCTTTGAATTTCTCTTCTACGCATTCTTATAAACGGTCTAATTTATTTTCATAATTGATTGTTGTTTATCATCATCCTTTTGCAGCAATTGGAGGTCCTACTGCTGAGCTATTAGAGCAAAATGCACAGGCCTTGAGCCGAGTCTCTGCAAACATTTCCTCTCTCCAGGTGTGTTGATATTATCTTTAATCTATTTCACCTTTTATGCGCTGATTAGACTGCTTGACTGAAAATTGATCTATCGAGTCCGACTCGTTATACATGTATTGCAAATCTTGATATTAGCCCTTTTTTCAAGTTTTCTTTTGTTCTATTTTCTTTATTCTTGTATTATATTCCATTTCATTTTGGCCAGATCAACAATAATATGCTCGATTCAATTTCCATTTGTAGGCCATTTTCTGTCGCCGAAAACTGACCAATAATTTTTTTGTACTCTGTCTTGTTTCCAGATACAGGACAACATCAATCTTTTGTGCCAAACTAGAGACAACATCATTAGAATAATGAATGAGTGAGTTGTACTGTTTTTGTTCTTTTCTATATTTACACTATATGGACTCAACTGTAACACTTTTCTTTCTTATGTTTCAACAGGATGAATGATACACCTGAGGTGATGAAGCAAATGCCGCCTCTTCCTGTGAAGATGAACGAAGAACTGGCAAATTCCATACTACCACTTCCAAGAACACCGCTCCAGCCTCAGTCATGATGTTTTTTATTCATCGTTAACTGGCTTGCCTATTCATTCTTTCTCTCTGTGACCCAAGATTTACTCTTGGAATACAGAAGAAAGAATGAATAATTGTTGATAATCCGTCAAGTTGAATTAGTTTTCATAATTTTTTCCCTTCCAGATGTTAGATGTCTTGTTCCCTTGTTTGGCTCTAACTTAGTACTACAATAGGAATTATTTTGTATTTATGGTAATAATAATTTATTTAAATTTAAGCAATAAGAGCAATAAGTTGTGGTATAATTTTATTTAACTTATAATACATTTTATCATGCATATTGATTCTATCAAATGGTACATAGTTTGTTTCCCTTGTATCTATTAATTGAAAATGGAAATGTCATAATTGTCTATAGCATGAATTTTTCTTTTCACTCTGTTGAATAATGTCACTGCTGTTGATTGTTGATTTTATAAAAAAATTCTTTGTAAGATACTATCCAAATTTTTGTTGTTGTTTGTCTTTTTTTTAATTATTGTTGTGTTTCTATTATGTAACAAAAAACAATCTACGCATGGCTTAGGAATTTGTGGGGCCACAAGGTGGGGTTTTGTTTGAAAAATGTCTTACGGTGGAGATGGTTTGTCATATCAACTGTCATTTTCATTTTTTTTGACAGGAGTGTAATTTTCATCTTCATCATCATTAGTACTCTTCCTTTTATTATTAAACCGTTTAAATATAGATATTTTTCTTATTTAAGTATAATAATTGCCACTATATTTTAAAGACATAATTGAGTAATGGTTTAATTACATTTTTTTTGACAAAGTTTAATTACATTTTGATCCTCCTAATTTGTTTAAAATAAGTTTTTATCCCTCTTATTTCAAAATTTAGCTTTTTAATCTTTCTAACAAGTCTTGAAATTGCTGGAGTGTGGTGGCATTGTTTATGCGCTAAATCCAACATCATGTCACAAAGATAGGCCCACAATTTTACTCTCATCAAAAGTGCGAGGATGATTTAGTTCTAATATTTTTACAACTAATAAAGTATATTTTTGATGGTAAATGCATAAGCTATTATAAATTTTTTTACGGAAGCTACATATGATTTTTGTGCTATCAGGTCTTCCTTAGTGTTTAAGAATAGAACTTGCTTTTAAGAAAAACAAAACTTGCTTTTATAAAAAAATGGAATATTTTTACTCATGAAATTGAATTGATATATGTTAACACGGAGAAGTAAATTAAAGATGAAAAGCACACACGGTTGGAATCACTTTGATAATTTTTTCGTTTAAATATTGCTCTAATTAGAATTCCACAAAGAGTTGTTCACTTTTATTAACTTTGTCTTAATTATCCACTTTTTAGGAGAAATAATTCTCATGTTTTATAGTAAACTTTGATCAAATATTATTGTAGTTTTTTTGACAACAAATATTATTCTAGAAATCAAACTTGTTAAAAATTATTTATTTTTTAGACTATTCCTCTTTTGATTTTTTTTAATTAAAGTCCATATTTTCTGATAAATTCAATTTTGACATTTTAATCGAAGTTATTAAGAACTTAATATTAAATATCTAGTTAACTATTTTTCATTTGCTATTATAGTATAGGACTAAAGAATATAAATAACAATTGTTGAAAGCAACAACTATAAACTGTATGATTTTAGCCCATGAAAATTAATTTACATTTTTTTAAATTTGGTTTGAAAGTTTGGAGGCAAAGCGCGGAGAGGACTTAAAAAAGAAGAGAATGATGGAGTGAAAAAAAATAAAAAGATTTAGGTGAGAAGATTTTTAAGGATTCATTTTTATTTATAATTCCAAAATTCTTTTAATTTGAGAAAATAAAAATTATATTGGAGGAGATTTCAAGGAGTTTTAAGAGCTTATACAAATTGTTCAAATATTATGTTGTTATAGTATTAAAAAAAAATTGTGTTAATAATAGATATTTTTTTTAGATTATTTAATAAATTTAAAATTTATATTTTTATTTATAAAAATGACTGAAAGAATATATAATAATATTAATGCTTCATAGACTAAATAAATCATGTTATTCAGTAATTTTAAAACGTGAAATTTTTGTTTATAGTATTAATTAGAGATCATATGCACTCGACCAATACGCTTATTTATTTATTATAATTATATAAAATATTAATAATATTGTTAAGATAATCAAAATTGAACAATTTATTTCATTAAAAAAATTATTAAACAAGATTATGATATAGTATTTGACATTTATTTATTCATTTAATATAAAAAATAAATAATAATATTTATAAACTTTCATTAATCAACATTGTTTCTCTTAGGGCATTGGGATTTTGTGTGCGACAAAATAACAAATTAAAATTGTAATAATTGTGATATATTTCACTCATAAAAAAGGTAAATTCTAAGATGAGTGTGTTTAATTAAGTTTCTCGTAAGTAGGGCAGGAAATGAGTCGAGTCGAGTCGAACTCGCCTCAGCTCAGCTTGACTCGTTAAGAACTGACCGAGTTCGAGTTTGTGTTCATGACGAACTTTTTTTTTTCAGCTCAAACTCGACTCGTTAAGAATTGGTCGAGTTTGAGTTTATCTCGAACTTTTTTTTAGGTCAAACTCGACTTGTTAGAAGTTTACGAACATCTCGATTCAGCTCGTTAGGTTTATCTTGTTAGGTTCAACTCGCTTATTTCACGGACTTAAAAGTATTTTTTTAAAGTATTTTTTTATATATATTTGAAATTTTAAATTAATATTTTTTAAATAAAAAATATAGAAATAAAATAAATTTTATAAGATTGGAATTTATACGATGTTAATTTTATTTGTATAATTATTTGTAGAAATATTTTGCTCACTAGCGAATATAAATTATCAATTAAAACCATTAAATTAAAATAAAATATGATACTAAGATTTAAAGCAAATATTTAAACCTACTCTTAAATACTCCCTCCGTTCCTTTTTAAGTGTCGTTTTAGCAAAAAGCTCTTCAACCAAGATAGTAGATTATTAGAGTTAATTTTCCTATTATATCCTTATTTAATTTTCTCTTTCCAAATAAATTCAATAATAAATTCTCTTTTTTCCATAACTAATTGAAAATTTTGAGGTGGAGTTATTGAGAAAATAAGGGTATAAATGACAAATTATAACATTAAATTATAAAACGACACTTAAATAGGAACAAAAAAAATCTTCTAAAACGACACTTAAAAAGGAACGGAGGGAGTACAATATAAAACAACATTGAAATTAAGAAGCATTTCAACACTGCTAATAAAAAACAAACTCCAAATATTTCATCTCTCATTATATCATATATTTTCCAAAGCATAAAGCAAAGATCTGAGTCTATTTTGCTTAATACCCTACATTTTCCTTCATCTGTCATAACCGCCATCTTCAATGTTCAATCCAGCATCTAAGGTGTTCAATCTCTCCTCCTCACTGACACCGTAATGATGAGTCCATGTTATTGCTCTTTTTTTTAACAATAATTACTACAAACATTTGTGTATATTTTATTAATCCGTAGTTTTCTAAGAGCATCCACATCTATCATACCCATTTGAGTTCTTTAAATGGGACCCACCTAATTTTTTATATTATTTTACACTTCCCTAACATGCCTGGAAATCCTCGTGCTTCTCCCATTCGCATTAGGCGTTCAATGTCTTCAGCATTGGGCCTTCGCAAATATTGTGCCCCAAAGATGCTGATCACTCCTCTTGTAAACTTATCAACACATTTTAGTGTCGTAGTTTCACCAATTCTCAAATAGTCATCTACACTATCAGCAGATGTTCCATAAGCCAACATACGAATAACAGCAGTGCATTTCTGTAATGGCGAAAGACTTGACCTACCAGTTGCATCAACCATCATTCGAAAATACTCATCATGTTGTCCCAGAGCTTCAACAATACGAAGGAACACATGTTTATGCATTCGGTACCTTCGACGAAACTGCTCATTTGTGTATACCGGAGTTTCTGAAAAATAATCATTGAACAATCGATCATGTCCCTCTTCACGATTCCTCTCTATATTCCTTCTTTGACTTCTAGGCCTTTTAGAGCTTGAGGCTTCTTCTTCCATAAACAGCCTCACAAGTTCCTCATCTGTATCATCATTCATAAAATCCATGAACATTTTTGCAATGTGGGAAGGATTAGAAGGATCCATGTGAAAAGAAGTTTGATATAGATGAAAATGATAAAAAGTTATAGAAAATGAAAGAGGTAGTGAATGAAAAGTACTATGAAACTTAGTGTGCATGTTAATACTATTTATAAGATTAGTTTGTAACGGCTAGTTTGAATTTGAATAACGGTTAGTTTGAATTTGAATAACGGCTAGTTTGACTTTGAATAACGGCTAGTTTGACTTTGTAATAACGGCTAGTTTGAATTTGAATAACGGCTAGTTTGACTTTGAATAACGGCTAGTTTGACTTCGTAATAACGGCTAGTTTGAATTTGAATAACGGCTAGTTTGAATTTGAATAATTAAGACAAAATTCATAATCATACAAAATAATAATAAAATACATAATCATACTAATTAAGCACATAATACATAATCATAATAATCCAAACTACATAATCATCCTAATTAAGCACAAAATAATAATCATCCTAATTAAGCACAAAATAATAATCATCCTAATTAAGCACAAAATAATAATCATACTAATTAATTCAAAGTACATAATCATACTAATTAATTTCATATTTTTCTCTAATCATGTCGCACAATATTTCATGAGCTTGTAGTTGTCTTGCATCCATATTTGATGTATCTTCTGAGAGTATTTGTAGATCATTCATCTTTAATCTTTCTGAAGGATAGAAAAACACTTAGAAAGGGGGGGGGGGTTTGAATAAGTGTAGCTTTAAAAACTTGACAGATAAAAATAAATTGCACAGTTATTTTTATCCTGGTTCGTTGTTAACTAAACTACTCCAGTCCACCCCCGCAGAGATGATTTACCTCAACTGAGGATTTAATCCACTAATCGCACGGATTACAATGGTTCTCCACTTAGTCAGCAACTAAGTCTTCCAGAGTCTTCTGATCACACACTGATCACTCCAGGAACAACTGCTTAGATACCCTCTAAGACTTTCTAGAGTATTCTGATCCACACGATCACTCTAGTTACAACCTGCTTAGATAACCTCTAAGACTTCCTAGAGTATTCTGATCCACACGATCACTCTAGTTCCTTACAACTTAATGTAATCAATTCTAAGAGTATTACAATTGCTTCTTAAAAGCTATAATCACAAACTGTGATATTTCTCTTAACGTTTAAGCTTAATCTCACTAATATATTACAACAGCAATGTAGTGAGCTTTGATGAAGATGAAGATTCTGAGCTTTGAATAGAACAGAGTTTCAGCAAGTTAATATGAGTTGTTTTGTTCAGGATCGTTAACCTTGCTTCTCATCAGAACTTCATATTTATAGGCGTTGGAGAAGATGACCGTTGAGTGCATTTAATGCTTTGCGTGTTCCGTACAGCATCGCATTTAATGTTATACGCTTTTGTCAACTACCTCGAGCCTTGTTCACGCTGTGCCTACTGACGTTGCCTTTAATAGCTTTTAACGTTCCTTTTGTCAGTCAGCGTAGCTTGCCACTTGTACTTCCTTCTGATCTGATGTTTGTGAATACAACGTTTGAATATCATCAGAGTCAAACAGCTTGGTGCAAAGCATCTTCTGATCTTCTGACCTTGAAGTGCTTCTGTGCGTGATACCATCAGAACTTCATTGCTTCTGATCTCATGTTCTTCTGATGCTTCCATAGACCCATGTTCTGATTCTGCTTCGACCATCTTCTGATGTCTTGCCAGACCATGTTCTGATGTTGCATGCTGAACCCTTGAGACAAAGCTTCTGAGCGCTGAATTATGCATACTCTTTATATATTTCCTGAAAAGGAAATTGCATTGGATTAGAGTACCATATTATCTTAAGCAAAATTCATATTATTGTTATCATCAAAACTAAGATAATTGCTCAGAACAAATCTTGTTCTAACAATCTCCCCCTTTTTGATGATGACAAAAACATATATAAATGATATGAATTTGCGATCAGAAAGAGCAGACGGCAAAAGACAAATTACACAGCTATAGCATAAGCATATGAATATGTCTCCCCCTGAGATTAACAATCTCCCCCTGAGATAAATAATCTCCCCCTGAAATAAATACTCGAAGAACTTTAATAAAAGACTTCCCTGATTATTTCGGTAGAGACGATCACATAAGCTTCTGTCTTCAGAGAATTCATAGCTTCTGACTTCTGCTTCCACTGGACAGCTTCAGAACTAGAATTTCTTTAGATCCCTAGAACACTCACAGCTTCTGATTCCTGCTTCCATCTAGGACAGCTTCAGAACTTGAATTTCTTTGATCTTCAGAACATTCACAGCTTCTGATTTCTGCTTCCATTTAGGACAGCTTCAGAACTTGAATTTCTTTGATCTTCAGAACATTCACAGCTTCTGATTTCTGCTTCCATTTAGGACAGCTTCAGAACTTGAGTTTTCTGGATCTTTAGAACATTCTCAGCTTCTGATTTCTGCTTCCCTCGGATAGCTTCAGAGCTTTGAATTTCTACCAACATCACTTCATGCTAGATTTGTATCAGAACATTGTTGAATGTACCAGAGCATCATCAGAGCATCTCTACATCCTGAAATGTTACAGAACAAAAACTAAACGACAAAAGTCAGCATGAACGAGTCAGAACATAAAATGTATATTAGAACACATGATATGTATTAGAGCCATATAGGCTAAAATAATGTATCAGAGCAAATAGAATTTTGTCAAAGCAATTAGACAAATATGGATCAAATTCTATTATCAGTGCTTCTGATTCATTCTTCTTTCTTGCTTCTGATTTCTGAAGCTTGACAGCACTCAGCCTTAGATTGCTTCAGTTTCCATGAGCTTATTCTTTTTACAGAATAACACTTCTTATGGTTTTGCTTCTTGTGTTTGCTTTGAAGATTCTCTTCACTTCTTTATACCTGCAAAACACTTAAACCATATAGAACTTGCAGTTCTTGTTAGTAAATGTGTGGGAGCTTTACCCAGCAACTGATAGATTAATCAAATCATTTATCACATATTTCTCCCCCTTTTTGTCATATCATCAAAAAAAACAAAAAAGATTCAGAGACAAACAAAACGAAACACACGGAGGAAGAAGATGATTTCATTGAAGTTCAAACATCAGGTACAGAAGTACATGAAGATAAGTAAGATCAGATGCACAAAGACAGATGCAACGAAAAGAAAGAAACAACACAGACTCAATCTAAGATGGCCCTAGCCTTGACAAGATCTTGGCCAGCATCTCTTGAACCTCATTGTTGTGTCCATCTTGCCTCACCATGAAAGCTCTATACTCAGCATTGAGTGAGCTTTGCTCATCCTGTCTCTTCTGAATTTCTTCCAGAGTCCTTGCAAGACGAGAAGATTCATCAGAAGAAGCTTCAACGCTTTCAACCACAGGAATAGCAACTTGATCTGTAGCTTCCATGGATAGATCATTTGCAGGGATTTCCTCAACAGGATCTGATTCAGCAACATGATCTTCAGCATCTGCTTCTTGCATAGAAGCATCTCCATATTCTGCAGCAGGAATTTCCGAGTCTCCATTCTCAAGTGCCTGAAGAATGGCAGCTAGATTCCTGGGAGCAGAAGGACCTTCAACTTCTGGTGGGTCAAGAACTTCTGGAATGACCAAGCTTGGGTCTTTCTCAGAAGGGTTTTCCCTCAGATAGTCAAAGAGAGTCTTGAAGTCTCCGAGCAGAACAGGATAATCAGGAATAAAGATAACAATATCCCTGCATGGATTTGCTTCCATTTCAGCAGCCAGTCTTAATTGTTCCATCTCATCCAAGAAGGGCTTCTCTTCCAGCAGATGTCTTCCTTTGAGACTAGCAAACCAGAAGTCTTCATAATTCCTTAGAATTCCACGAGGTCGTGGGGCAGCAGCCACAAGTCTTTTATGTACTCCCACTGCTTCTTCTTGAAACACCTTGCGAAATCTTTTCCAGATATTTCTTGTAGAAACATCATTCAGACCATTTAGGAAGGCTTCCTTCAGAAGGTCTAAGCCATTGATTACTTCATATCTGAAAAGTTCCAGGTAGGTAGAAGGTTCAGGTTCAGGCGGATTGAGGGTGAATTTGTAGTTCGGGTAGAGAGGACAAAAAGGTTTTGATTTTCTGGTAGGTGTTGAAAGAGTATTGTGGTGTACTTTTCGCTATTATCGTATCCACAGGGATTATTGCGATATCACCGCCGTTCTATAGCCTATTTTGTCTTGAGTTAATGTTACTTTAAATTTGGGTTTGCGAAAGATCATTCAATTCTTTTAGTAGCAAAGAGTAAATTAATGAAAGTTCTAAGTTAAAGAAAATGTATCAAGATTCGATTTCATCGACCTAAATTTGTATGTCTCCTTATAAATAGATGCTTATGAACTTGCTAACGATCAATATAATTACGTATCGACACCTATATCGTCCGTGTCCGCAACGATATAGTTAGATTTACCGTATTGTTTAACCGACGATTTCTCCACCGTTTAAACAATACAAATAACGTTTTAAGAACCGATACTTAGTAAACATCAAACTCTAAATCCATGTCTGCAACTTATAGTTTGAAAGATGATTAGTTAGGTCTAGATACAAACATTGATGTCTCAAACACTTATACCAGAGAAAAAGCTTTAATAAACAAACTAAACCATCTATATTGATCATCACTTGTTCATACACATATATTCACAAGAAAAACATACAAAAGGCTAGGAAGATTACATCTTATCTTGATACAAAAGTGATTTAGCTATCCATGAGAATGGTAGCTTGCACAAGAAGTAAAGGATGAAGATCAACAAGCATCAAAGGCGATTAATCGACGATCAAAGCTTCCAATCTTCGATTCTTTGTTTGCTACAGTGCACAAGTGTTCTTTAGCTCTCAAGATCAACCAACCAACACAAAATATCTGAAAACCCCTTTATATAGCATTTCTGAATTCTGTCCAGGGCGCGTCGCGCCCTCCAGCGCGCATCGCGCCAATACACTTAAAATTATAAACCGCCCATGCGCGCGACGCGCGCAACTCTCTGCCTGGAAGCTCCAAAATATCTCGCCCAGGGCGCGACGCGCCCACATCTCAGCGCGACGCGCGCATACTTCTGCCAGGCACTCTCTTGCAAAGCTCAAAACAAGCTCCAAACTTCCCCAAAATTGGCTAAAACCTACAAAAATCATAACTAAAACACATATTAACATAAAATGAAAGCTTAATATTATAAACTATAAATAATTATCTAAAACTTCAGGGAATTGTACGAATATCCGATAAAAACGGTCGAAAGGTGCCATTAATTAAACTAAATATAAACACAATTTGGCACCTAACAACTCTCCCCAACTTAAACTCTTGTTTGTCCTCAAACAAAACAATGATAAATTACCGGGAACACAAAATATCACAAATGAAACAACAAGGCAGAAACAAGAACAATTTAATGGTTCAAATTCCAAAAGTACACAAAGATCAATCCTTACCAGTTTTCATCAAAGTACCATGATTATAATGCTAATCCTATATACAAATTCTATGTCAGAAATTCCACAAAGCAAAAGAAGTTCAAGAATGAATCACACCTACGTATTTCTCTACTGAGAGAACAAAAATGGAGGATCCTAACACTCACCAGACAATGACGCAAACATACCGAATTAATTATAAACTCATCTAAGCATAAGATATATAAAAAGCATATAAGCATGAATCACTAAGGACTTTCGGGTTGTAGCATGGCTTGGTTAACAAGGAAGTGTCATTTCTCAAGGCCATTGAAACAAAGGGGGTCAATTCCTAAGAGAGCATTCAAATCATGATTATATCCACACATCCTTATCAATCGATCGCACAATTTTATAGCTCAAGAGTTCATCTTTTTATTTTAATAGAACTAGCTGTATACAAAGCTCTTCTCTTTTCCTTTTTCTTTTTCTCTTCTTTTTTTTTTTTTTCTTTTTCTTTTTCTCTCTTGAGCAATTATTTATTTTCTTCTACACACCAATACAACCAAGATCAAAATTTTATTCTCCCCAACTTGAATATTACCACCACATAATCACGAATGCTCCCTATTCTAAGGCGAAAAGGAATCAATCCTAACCACATTTCATGGTACTTTTCAAGGTTCGAAGAAAGTCATCAAGATTCAAATCAAAAATCGGCAATTATAAGGCATAACATGATACCGATTGAATCTTGGCAAAATGGCTCAAAGTGGTTAGCAAATACTCACACACTCACCGGGTAGGTTATATTTGGAAGAGAAGTTATACTCGTAGTGCAGAACAAAACGCCTTGATCACTTTCACGCTTAACACAATTTAATAACAATACAAGATTAATCATAATAAAAACGAGTCAAAACGCACATTGCTGGTATCCAGCACAATTTATATATATACACAGTGGAAAGTCTCCTCACAACTACAGCTAGGCTAAAGTGATTCACAATTGAACTAATTTTATCCACAGAAATTAATGACAACTAATTTGTACAATTAAAAGCATCAGAATCAAAGGTACTTGATAAATAAAACGATAAAGGATGTACCTTGCGCGTACAGTTTTCAACTTATATCATCACCACTCAAATTGTGTTGCATCATCCAAATTCATGGAGGCAATAAAAATTTGTGTTCCAGCTGATTAATCATCAGGACAACTTGTCAAACCATTATTTCTAAAATATAAACACTAAACTAAAATAAACTACTTAAAAATAAATAAATGCAAAAATAAAATAAACTGAACTTATATAAAAATAAAAACCACACCAAACGGTGTTAATTATCCAAAGGCGTAAACTTAGCCTTTCAAAGTACCTCATCCACCAGGATGGAACAAAATTAAAAACAAAGACAACTAAAAACTGTTCTAACATAAAACTAAAAACAATAAAACATAAAGCAATAATAAAAAACAAAGTCTACTCCTCATCGGAAGTCTCTGGATCATCCTGCTCCATCCCCTCCTCAGGATCTGGCCTGCCCTCAGGCCATGCAGCATAGGCCGATAAATCATCCCTGGAACCAACAGGCTGCTGCAGAGAAAGCTGCCGGATAGAATCCTGCAAAAACATAAACGCTCTCTGATGCGCCATATGCATCTGATAGTTCCAATCACTTGCATCACCATACTGTGGACCAGCAGGCGGTGCAGCAGCAACCGGAACAGCCTGAGAAGCATCGGGAAGGTCAGATGCACCAGCAACAACACCAAAAGGACGACCTCCAGGCAAACAGTACCTGTTAGCAAAAATATCATCTATAATACCATCCATGGGGATCATCCCACCAGTTGGGAACCGGACACCTGCCTTCCTGCACAAACCCATTATTAAACCAGGAAAAATCAACCTACATTTCACCCCATCTCCATGAAGAGTCCCATTCAGGGCGACTCTTTTCAGCTCATTCGCCACAATCCTGGACACATCAATGTTATCACTATTCAGAATACCCTGAACCAAACCTGCCGTATCAATGGTGAGGGAAGAAGTGTGACTCCGTGGCCTAATGTTGTAAAGGACCACCGAAGCCACCAACTGAGCCTCCTCCGTCAACTGACTACGAGTAAAAGTCTTTGGCAGCCCAGCTTTAGTCAGAGTATAGGTGAAACCAGTCCTGCAAATCCTGTCCCTAATGCTGTCTGCATCCCAATTTCCTCTATTCAACCTGGGATGGTACTGACACTCTTCTACCAAAGCAAGAGGGTTATCCAGAAAATCAAAAATAGCCTCTTTGCTAAAATCAATGGCCTTACCTCTCACCCATGTTTTAAACGGGTAAGCTTCAGTACCTGTCCAACTGCTCGGAGGCAAGGCATTTGCATAAAACTCTCTAACAATCTCCACCTGATAGAATTGTGGTGGAGTGAACAACTTGTCCCAGCATGTTTCAGACAAAGCAGTCCACGCCCTTTGGAAGAGGCCGTGGTCAATAGGAACCACCGTGCGTTCACTCCACACAACGCGGCTTTCAAGCTCATGGTACCTCGCCTCTTGCTCCGGACCTAGAAACCTCGTCCGATCAAACCTGCCAGCTTGTGAGGAAGATCCCTCACCAGAACCAGTCTTCTTTCTCTTTAAAAAGGGTGCCATTCCTGCACAAATTTAAAATCAAACAAAACACACACAAATTGAAACAAAGTTAGCATAACCTCAATTTTAATAGCCTACATCAATCCACATTCATCATCAATCACAAAACAGACCCTATACAACTTCACAGAATGCAAAAAAAAAAAAAAAAAAAAAATTCAAAGTTTAACCCAGGGCGCGACGCGCGCTGAACAGGGCGCGACGCGCGCTCTGCGAAACCCAGAAAAATTCTTCAGAAATCTGCAAAACAGAAGAGGAGAACAAGCTTCTCCTCCCTTCTAAGGGTCCCAGCAAGCAAAATACGCATCAATAACATGTTTTCTACCCTAGTTTTTCACAATTTATCAAAAAAAATCCTAAATCTAAAAACCTAAACTTCTAAAACTAAATTAATGGAAAGAGAAGAGAAGAAAGCAAACCTTTGATGATTGATGACAGTGGAGTAGCGAAAATAAAGAGGCAAATGCAAGAATCTAAGAGTAAGTGTGTGTTTGTTCTTTTTCTTTTCTTGGAACAAGGAGGAGAAAGGGCAAGAGTGGAGGCAAAACCTCCAAAAACCCTAAATCTCAATTCTGAAAACGAACCGGGTCGGGCCCAGCATGGGTGGGCCCAAACAAATTTTTTTTTTTTTTCAAAAATACGCACAGCGCGCTACGCGCGCAGACTCGGCGCGACGCGCCCTCATCTCTGCCTGGAAGGGGTCCTTGAGTACACATAGCGCGCGACACGCGCATACGGGTGCGACGCGCGCTACACCAGAAACAGCAGAAAAACTGCATTGTTTCAGCACGCCCAAAAATACCGGTAGATCGTTTCTGGCTCGACGACAACTCAAAAATCCCACCTGCAAAAATAACACAAATACAAGTGAATATATACAACTTGGGGTGCCTCCCAAGAGCGCTTTGTTTAACGTCGGTCAGCTCGACGGTCAAAGGCAATCAAGGATCGCCAAACGATAAAACGCAAGTTTCACGATTAAAATCGCTTCCTCGATACACCTTCAACCTCTGACCATTTACTACCCACTCTTGGTTTGATTTTTGGTCCTCTATCACAATAGCCCCTTGGCTTCTCACTTCTTTGACCAAAAACGGTCCGGACCATTTAGACTTCAACTTTCCCGGAAAAAGTCTTAACCGGGAATTGAAGAGTAAAACTAATTGCCCTACCTTAAAGTCCTTCATTCTAACCTTACTATCATGATAGAATTTGGTCTTTTCCTTGTAAATCGAATTGGACTTATAGGCATGCAATCTCATCTCTTCCAACTCATTAAGTTGGATTTTTCTTCTCTCTCCACACAACTTGTGGTCAAAATTCAAAAGCTTCAAGGCCCAATATGCCTTATGCTCTAGTTCTACGGGAAGGTGGCAACTTTTACCATACACCATTTGGAATGGTGTAAGACCGATCGGTGCTTTGAAAGCGGTCCGATACGCCCACAATGTTTCATCTAACTTCATTGACCAATCCTTCCTAGAACTAGACACAGTTTTCTCAAGAATTCTCTTAATCTCTCGATTGGTCCTCTCAACTTGCCCATTTGTTTGTGGATGATATGGAGTAGCTACCTTGTGCTTGACTCCATATTGCTCCAACACTTTTTCAAGCGGAGCATTACAAAAATGAGATCCACCATCACTAATTATCACTCTTGGCGAGCCAAACCGCGAGAATATATTTTTCTTCAAAAACTTTATCACGGTCTTACCATCTGCTTTGGGTGAAGCAATCGCTTCCACCCACTTAGACACATAATCAACAGCTACCAAGATGTATTCATTTGACATTGAGGAAGGGAATGGTCCAACAAAATCAATGCCCCAACAATCAAATACCTCAACTTCTACAATACTTTGGAGGGGCATTTCCTCTCTTTTCCCTATTCCACCAGTTCTTTGACAACTGTCGCATGAGGCAACATGGTGGTAAGCATCTTTGAACAAAGTAGGCCACCAAAATCCCGATTGAAGGACTTTTGTGGCCGTACGCAAACCATTAAAATGACCACCATAAGGCGAATTGTGGCAATGCCACAAAATGCTTTTTGCCTCCTCATCCGCGACACATCTTCTCAAAAGATTGTCACTACTCAACTTAAACAAGTGAGGATCGTCCCAAACATAAAAATTAGCATCGTTTAAAAACTTTTTTCTTTGATTCCAAGTTAGATCCTCCGGTATCCAGCCAGATGCTTTGTGATTAGCCATATCTGCGAACCAGGGTCTAACTTCTTGTACCATGTACAGTTTTTCATCGGGGAATTCTTCCCTCACCTCTTTTTCATTGTTTGTCACCTCGGTATTCACTAACCGAGACAAATGATCCGCAATCAAATTTTCTGTACCTTTCTTATCTTTCACTTCAAGATCAAATTCTTGAAGCAAAAGAATCCACCGAATAAGCCTCTGTTTTGAATCAGGCTTGGTGAGAAGATATTTGATTGCGGCATGATCAGTATAACACACAACTTTAGAACCAATGAGGTAAGAGCGAAACTTTTCCAATGCAAATACAATTGCGAGCAATTCTTTTTCGGTAGTGGCATAGTTAACCTGTGCCTCATTTAAAACTTTGCTCGCATAATGTATAGCATGGAATTGTTTGTTCTTCCTTTGGCCTAAGACCGCACCAACCGCATAGTCACTCGCATCGCACATGAGTTCAAACTCAAGCGACCAATTAGGAGCGACAATTATGGGTGTGGTGGTCAAATTTGCTTTAAGTTCTAGGAAAGCTTTTAGACATGATTCATCAAAATTAAATTCCATACCTTTGTTGAGCAAATTACTCAAAGGCTTTGCGACCTTGGAGAAATCCTTGATGAATCTTCTATAGAACCCAGCATGTCCCAAGAAGCTCCTTATGCCTTTCACATTCACCGGAGGGGGAAGCTTTTCAATAACTTCAATTTTTGCCGGATCGACCTCAAGACCCTTTGAAGAAACCTTGTGGCCCAGAACAATCCCATCCGTCACCATGAAAGTGCATTTCTCCCAGTTGAGAACCAAATTTGTTTCAATGCATCTCTCCATTACCACATCAAGGTTTTTTAAGCACAAGTCAAATGACGACTCGTACACAGAAAAATCATCCATGAACACCTTGATGCTTTTCTCAATCAAATCAGAGAAGATAGCTTGCATGCACCTTTGAAATGTTGCAGGAGCATTACATAGTCCAAATGGCATTCTTCGGTAAGCGAAAACGCCAAAAGGACATGTAAAAGCAGTTTTCTCGTGGTCCGCCGGATTCACTGATATTTGATTGTATCCCGAATAACCATCCAAGAAACAATAGAAATTTCTTCCGGCTAACCTCTCTAACATTTGATCCATAAAAGGCAATGGAAAGTGATCTTTTCTTGTTGCTTGGTTCAACCTCCTATAGTCAATACACATACGCCACCCGGTCACCGCTCTCGAAGGAATCAACTCGTTCTTCTCATTTCTCACAACTGTCAATCCACCCTTCTTAGGAACCACATGCACCGGGCTCACCCATTCGCTATCGGAGATGGGATAAATCATCCCCGCCTCTAATAACTTCACAACCTCTTTTCTAACAACTTCTTTCATGGTTGGATTCAATCGCCTTTGAGGTTGTGCCACGGGCCGAAAATCATCTTCTAACATAATCTTATGCATACAATAGGCCGGACTAATACCCTTCAAGTCGGATAAAACCCATCCTATTGCTTCTTGATTCTTCGTCAACACTTCCTTCAATCGATGCTCTTCCTTGTTAGACAAACCACTATTAATGATAACCGGCTTAGTAGAATTGTCACCGAGAAACACGTATTTCAAGTGAGATGGTAACACATTCAACTCCACCTTTTGCTCTTCAACTTTAGGTTCATCCTTCAACTCTTCAATTTGAGTTTCAAATGGATTCATCTCCTCACAAGCCTCTAAATTTCTCAAGCAATCTTCAATTTCCTTCTCTTGATCTTTGGTGAGAACTTCGAGAGCTTCCATTAAAGTCTTCTCAAGAGGATTCGACAAGTGCATTTGATTCTCCATTTTCATAATAGCCCTTTCGGTAGCATCGATTCTAAAACAATCATCCTCATCATTAGGATGCTTGATGGCTTCAAAGAGATCAAGACATAATTCTTCATCTTGGTACCTTAATTTCATTAAGCCATCATCAATATCGATCATCATTCGGGCCGTCTTCATAAAAGGCCTTCCTAAGATCAATGGAATCTCAGGATCTTCTTCCATGTCTATGACGATAAAATCAACAGGATACCAAAATTTGTCAACCTTGACAAGCAAGTCTTCCGCAACTCCATGAGGATGAGCTGTGGATTTATCTGCTAATGATAACGTCATTCTTGTCGGCTTCAAATCATTGATTCCTAATCTTCTCACCATAGACAATGGGATCAAATTAATGCTAGAACCGGTATCTACCAAACCTTTGCCTATGTGAACATTTCCAATAGACACCGGTAAGGTTACCCGCCCAGGATCATTTGATTTTATCGGAGTAGTGCGTTGAATTAACGCATTACAACAAGAGCTCACCGTTACTACCTCCGGATCCAAGAATCTTCTCTTCTTAGTGATGATGTCTTTGATGAATTTTGCATACATCGGCATTTGCTCTAATGCTTCGGAAAAAGGAACATTGATTTGCAACTTGCTAAAAATGTCCAAGAACCGAGCATAGTGCTTTGCATCTTCTTTCTTTGACGGACCGGGAGGGTAAGGTAATTTCTTCACTTGTATAGAATCATCCACCTTCTTCTTTCCCTTTTCACTCACACTCAATTTTTTTCTCTCTTTTTCTACAACTTTCTCAAGAGTTTCTTTTTCCACTAATTCTTTCTCTTTCTCATTTTCAACTAAATCACCCTCAACATTTTTTTCTACTTCAATCACCCTATCTTTTTCACTCTCAACAATTTCCTCCTCAACTATTTCTCCTACACCCATATCAATATTTCTACCGCTACGAGTTAGAATTGACTTACAATGCTCACGAGGATTTTCTTGTGTAGTAGCCGGAAAAGGACCTTTGTTTTGATCGGCAAGTTGCTTTGACAATTGCCCGACTTGAGTTTCAAGGTTCTTAATTGCGGCATCCGTACTCTTTTGGCTTGCAATTTGCAATTGCATGAATTGGCTAAGAGTGTCCTCGATAGAAAGCTTTGTTTGTTGAGGTTGTTGATTGTAACCGCCTTGATAAGGATTTTGACGATTCGATGGGCCCGCTTCCGGCCTCCATCCTTGTTGATAACCTTGATTACCTCTTTGTTGGTAACCTTGGTTATTGTTGTAAGGTTGTTGTTGTTGTCTTCCACCATATCCTTGATTAGGATTAGACACATAATTCACCTCTTCACCCGGTGGAGGACAAAAACCTGTTTGATGGTCACCCCTACACAATTCACAACACATCACATGTTGATTTTTAGAAGGGCTCCCATTTATCTCTTTGATTTGTTGAGGGAGTTTTGACATTTGTTGAGTGAGCAATTCTACTTGTTGTGTCAATAACTTGTTTTGAGCAAGTATTGCATCACTAGTATTCAATTCAAGAACTCCTGGTTTTCTTTGCAATGCACTACGGTTGTGTTGCCCTTGATGATCATTCAAAGCCATTCTATCAATGATAGCAATCGCTTCTGCAGCAGTTTTTGACATCAACGAACCACCCGCGGTAGCATCTAAAAGAGTTTTTGGTTGAGGTTGGAGTCCATTTCTAAAGATATGGATTTGAGACAACTCATCAAACCCATGACCTTTGCACTTTCTAACCATGGACTTGAACCTCTCCCATGCTTCATTGAGAGATTCACTCGAACCTTGAGAGAACACCGCAATAGAAGTTTTCGCTTCCATGAACCTATTGTGAGGAAAGAACCGATCCAAGAACTTCTCTTCTAACTCGTTCCAATTTGTCATGACATTATTAGGTTGATCAAGGTACCATTCCTTAGCTTTTCCAATTAAGGAATGAGGAAAAAGTCTCCTGAACACCTGTTCTTCTTGGTCTTCCGGAGCACCTATTGTTCCGGCAATCTCGTAGAACTTTGTTAGATGAGTAAATGGATCCTCGTGATCTGCCCCTGTGAACGGATTTTGGTATAATAATTGAAGTAAACCCCGTCTTCATTTCGGAGTTTCTTCCATTGGCCTGATCACGAGCAAATTGTGCATTGAGACGAGGGCTGTTAACACATGGCCCTCGAGGTGGTGGATCCGCAGCCATTTCTTCCTCAACCAAGTTTTCAACAGGAGTTGAAGAAGAAGATGCCTCTTGTTGTTGTCTTCTTTCCCTAGCTAGTTGTCTCCTCCTACGAGTTTTGCTATTCTCTCTACGAGCAGTCCTCTCAATCTCAGGATCAAAAAGGAGTTGATCTGCAGGTACACGTCCTCGCATAAACTGTAATCTGAAAAACTAACCAAGCAAATTAACAAACACAAGGAAAATAAATTTAGAAACAAGATATTAATTATAAGACTCAATACAAAAACAAACTATTGCAATGCTTGCAATATCTAAACAACAATCCCCGGCAACGGCGCCATTTTGTTGAAAGAGTATTGTGGTGTACTTTTCGCTATTATCGTATCCACAGGGATTATTGCGATATCACCGCCGTTCTATAGCCTATTTTGTCTTGAGTTAATGTTACTTTAAATTTGGGTTTGCGAAAGATCATTCAATTCTTTTAGTAGCAAAGAGTAAATTAATGAAAGTTCTAAGTTAAAGAAAATTGTATCAAGATTCGATTTCATCGACCTAAATTTGTATGTCTCCTTATAAATAGATGCTTATGAACTTGCTAACGATCAATATAATTACGTATCGACACCTATATCGTCCGTGTCCGCAACGATATAGTTAGATTTACCGTATTGTTTAACCGACGATTTCTCCACCGTTTAAACAATACAAATAACGTTTTAAGAACCGATACTTAGTAAACATCAAACTCTAAATCCATGTCTGCAACTTATAGTTTGAAAGATGATTAGTTAGGTCTAGATACAAACATTGATGTCTCAAACACTTATACCAGAGAAAAAGCTTTAATAAACAAACTAAACCATCTATATTGATCATCACTTGTTCATACACATATATTCACAAGAAAAACATACAAAAGGCTAGGAAGATTACATCTTATCTTGATACAAAAGTGATTTAGCTATCCATGAGAATGGTAGCTTGCACAAGAAGTAAAGGATGAAGATCAACAAGCATCAAAGGCGATTAATCGACGATCAAAGCTTCCAATCTTCGATTCTTTGTTTGCTACAGTGCACAAGTGTTCTTTAGCTCTCAAGATCAACCAACCAACACAAAATATCTGAAAACCCCTTTATATAGCATTTCTGAATTCTGTCCAGGGCGCGTCGCGCCCTCCAGCGCGCTTCGCGCCAATACACTTAAAATTATAAACCGCCCATGCGCGCGACGCGCGCAACTCTCTGCCAGGAAGCTCCAAAATATCTCGCCCAGGGCGCGACGCGCCCACATCTCCGCGCGACGCGCGCATACTTCTGCCAGGCACTCTCTTGCAAAGCTCAAAACAAGCTCCAAACTTCCCCAAAATTGGCTAAAACCTACAAAAATCATAACTAAAACACATATTAACATAAAATGAAAGCTTAATATTATAAACTATAAATAATTATCTAAAACTTCAGGGAATTGTACGAATATCCGATAAAAACGGTCGAAAGGTGCCATTAATTAAACTAAATATAAACACAATTTGGCACCTAACAGTGTAGAAGATAGTTAGCTTGCTATAGCGCTAGTAAGCTTTTGCAGTTTGTAGGTAACCCACTTATTATAGTTCTAGTAAGTCGTCGTGGTTGGTATACCCACTCACTATCGTAGTTTGAGTAAGTTTATCGTAGTTGGTAGGGCCCACTTACTATAGTTCTAGTAAGTCGTCGCGGTCGGCCGTACCTACTTACTATCGTAGTTTCAGCAAGTTTATCGTAGATGGTGTGGCCCACTTACTATAGCTCTAGTAAGTCGTCGCAGTTAGCCATACCTACTTGCTATCGTAGTTGGAGTAAGCTTATCGTAGATGGTATGACCCACTTACTATAGTTCTAGTAAGTCGTCGCAGTTAGCCATACCTGCTTACTATCGTAGCTGGGGTAATCCCAAAAGGATCACCTGCTATAGCTCTAGCAAGCTCACCTGTATTGATGGGATCCACTTGCCCCGATGCGGACAAGTTTACCTGCATAGAAAATTGTTTGCTGAAGTTCTAGCATGTTTGCCTGCATGAAAAAGATTCACTTGTTTGGAAACTCACGACTCGAGGGTCGGAGAAAATAGCATGTCAAATATTCACGACTCGAGGGTTGGAAAGGAAACGATTTGTTTAGAAACTCACGACTCGAGGGTCGGATATTCACGACTCGAGGGTCGGGAAGCAAACCAAGCACAACACGGGGGCTGGAAACTCACGACTCGAGGGTCAGAAAACACACATATCACAACACGAGGGTTGGACCATAGGCTTTTTGTAATATGTGAATGCGCTAGATGATATGTATATGCTAATGCGTATGTATATGTTTATGGGTGGAATGAACGGCAAGGTTGCTATCATCGGTAATGTTACCGGAAAGCATCAATCAGGCGATTGAAAATAAATACTCAGTAAGGTTACTGGCATCGGTAAGGTTACCGGGAAGCAGGTGGACCAGGTGGTTTTAGCACCAAAGTTTTGAATTGGATGTTTTGATGTACGGGATAATGCTTATGCTCATGCATATGTTGATTGATGTAATGAGTGGAGCGAAATAATGTCTTCTACGAGATTAATTGGAAAGGTCTTAGGAATGGATATGAAGATTTGTGTTTAAATAAGACTACCTGAAAGGGTTCTTAGCAAAGGATGAGGAATATCTTAAAGAAGACTACACGGGAAGGCTGAAAAAATATCTAAGAAGGTTCTTGGGAAGGACAATGAAATGTCTTAGAAAAGACTACCTAAAAAGGTACTTGAAAAAGATGATGGATGTCTTAGAAAAAGCCCCCTAAAAACGTTCTTAGAACGTCTTAACGAAGACCACTTGAAGAGGTTCCTATAAAGGATGATGAATGTCTTAGAAAAGATCATCTAGAAAGGCTCGTAGAATGTCTTAAAGAAGATAACCTGAAACGGTACTTAGAAAAATAATGTCTTGAAGAAGACTTCCTAGTAGGGTATGGTGTAATGTATCAACCAATGTATGCAATGCATGACTTATATGTATTTGCATGATGCTTCAATGATAGGTTGTTAACAACCAAAGCGTGTATAGCTTGCTAAAGTTGTAAGGTTGTGGGATGCTAGCGCGATTTCCCAATACCTATTCCTTGAACTTTGAAGATCGTAGTTAGGAGAAAGATTGATTCGAGGTTGTAAAGTATGAAAACGCCTTTTCCTTTTGTTGTGCGTCTCACGGATTTGATATCCATTGCCCCAGTATTTTCGTGGAAAAAGATGCTTATGAAGGAAGTGCCCCAGGAAATAACCCTGTCATGTGCTTCGACGTTTAGATTGAAGGGTGTGCCCCTGATTTCCGGGATATGGAGGGTTATCCATGTTGTTCTATCCTTTTG